>NC_133771.1:124770487-124798199 GCF_003597395.2 Chelonoidis abingdonii
CTGGAAATTTCCACTACATGCATCTGACGAAGTGGGTATTCACCCACGAAAGCTCATGCTCCAAAACGTCTGTTAGTCTATAAGGTGCCACAGGATTCTCTGCTGCTTTTACAGATTCAGACTAACACAGCTACCCCTCTGATACTAGAGAGTGAGGTAATTCTTATGCTAATGAGAGCTTTTGACGCTTGGTCTTCAAAAGACAGGACAATATCTGCAGGGTCTCTGACTCAAACAGTAAAGGACCTGATGGGGAGACAGTAAGACAACAGGGGGAAAAAAAAGCCTGTTTCATAGTTAAGTGTGATCAAGGGGTAATATATCATAGTGTGCAGTCACAGTTTGAAAATAGACGTTTAGAAAGGTTAAAAAAAACTCTACTTTTGTGTGGTACTATTTAACTAACAGGCTTACAGAACGCAAATAAAAATATTAACTCTATATGAAGACTGGCTAAGTTACAGTACCTCTGATATAACGGTCTCACCGCACAACATTACATATAGTACTTGACTTGGCGTTGTCTTGTTTTACTTTTAGTGCTGACAAATTCTAATTAAAAAAAAAAGTGGAAGACTGGTAGTTAGGCTGGATACGGGAGTTTACTCTGCAGTTCTACTCTTCTGCACTCGGCCAGGGCATCTGGATTCTGACAGACAATATTCATACTGCCTGACTCCCCTGAGTAAAGGGTTTTGACAAGCTTTGGGGAGTTCATGTTATCAACAATAATGTTGATGAGATTAGATATGAGTCTCCTTGTGACCTAACCAATATTGTGAACTCCCATTAGAAACTGACATAGGTTGGCGAGGGTAGTAGTGACCAAAAGTTTCAGCCATCTTATGGTTGTTCAGTGGCAAATATGAAACAAGTTGATCTCACTCCACTTTCTGGTGAGCATTAAAACCTCATTAAAACCACTATCACTGCTTTACTGGCTGACATCTTTGGTGGTGGTCTCCACAGATATGCTGTGGGTATTTTGACTGAACTACTCTTAGATACGTTCTTTTCAGGTCACGGTTGGGATACCTTAGTGAGGCTTCATGGCAAAGCTTGTACTGCAGCTACTCATGATGCTCCTGTCCAGTTAAGCGTTTCAGTGTCCATTGCTATCTGTACTTTTCTGGTTCACAGAGTTGCCTTGATGCCCATCTATTCTGTGGCAAGAGAGAGAACCTCATAAATGCTTCACTCCAGTGTGCCAGACTGTAGCCCCTCTTCTGCCTCCTTCAGAACCTGAACCTCAGATTTTGGTTGCACTTTCTCCCCCAACATCTTTTAATTTTTGATCAACCCCATCCCAAAGCCCCTTTAATTCCAGAGACAAGCTCACAACCCCCTTCTTGTCATTAGCCAAGCCAGCCATTTATAAATCCAGGAGGAGGTTCGATCTAGGGAAAGACATGGTGTGACTGTGGGTCTATATTCCTTGCTTTCATTTGTTCAGTCATTCACTGGAATGTTTCTACTGGCTCCTTAAATCTCTTCCCTGAGTACTGTGTACTGTCTCGAGTTCTCTACGTGACTTTTTGTTACACCTCTGATCCCATCTCTGGCCTACTCTTCTGATTTATTCATTCTTTGTTGATCTCTGGTCTTCTATTTACCCTCCCCTCTTTGAAAGAAAAATCTATTGTTTGTGGGGTTGGCTGTTCAGGGGCTCTGCCCCTTCTACAGAAGTCATGTAGACCAGTCAGCAGTTTTCACTAGCACTAGATTCACTAGTTCAAAAAATAATTAAACTAAATTGAGCATACTGATCAGCTGTTCATGTTACATGTTGATAAAGGCTTCCAAAAAGTGGATGACTCCCACACTAACTGACTGCATCATCTAGGCCATCATATTCTGTTTGCTTATAAAGAAACTGTACTCAGACAGTGCTACCAGACATGAACCTAACAAAGAGTACCCCCAGATAATAACTCACTAGAGTGAACCACTGTTTGTTTGCTAACGTGAAAATAGCCTACAGGTGCTTTTACCTTTTTAGGCTAAGTCAGGCACACACAAGAATTGTGTTAGAACCAAAATTATACAAGGACATAGGTAATTTATCTCCAAAATTGGCTTCTTACAGTAGTTGACAGTAGCCTTCCTGTTTCCATCATAACTAGTGTACTGAAATACAATTACCTTGTTTCAAGATATTATATGAGTAACCTGATTAGTAAAATCAAATGTTACAATTACAGCATAAGAAAAGAAGTATGGTTGTCTAAAGTAAGAGAGCGCATGAGAAAATAACTTCTTGTTATAATTATTTATATTGTAACATAGGTTTTTTTAAAAATCTCAGTTAATGAATAACCAGTTAATATTTTTAAAATAGATTCAGAGACATAGGAGACCCTGTTAAGTCAATGGGTGGGTCCTGGGAAGGTTTTAGTTGGGTTGCTACAAACATATGCTTCTCCTGGCCTGGTGCAGAGGGGAGGCCTGAGGGGTTAGGGGGGACAGCGGCATTGGAGAGCAAACCTGTACTTCACTCACTCCACAGTGGCAGGTCCTTAACCATGGGTCTGGTCACACCTCTGGACCTTGTGATCTGGCACCCAGGGTCACAGTATCACTTAAGTTTGGCCAAGCTGCCCCTTTTTTCCACACTACTTGCTCAAATTTGGCTTAGCTGCCTCTCTGGCATCACTGAGGGGTGGCCAGATGAAACTTGAGTGGTATTGCAACCCCACATGCGACGGTCAGAGCAGGGAGCCAGGCTCATCCCCAGTCCCATGGGACAGAAGCTTTCCCTGCAGGATGAGTGAAGGATGGGCTTGCTCTCCAGCCTCCACTCCTCTCTTCCTGTGCCTCCTCTTCACAGTGGCCTGGAATTAGGGTTGTAGTGCTGTTGTGAAGGATTCATATACTTAATGGGCGGTCGCAAAAAAAGACAAAATGCAGTTGGTGGTTCACTTTAGTAAAACGTTTGGAAAACAGTGTATTAGGTCATCCGTGGTCAGTACAGGATTGTTCCCTACAATACATTTTCTAAAGCTTTGTGAGTTATGGTATTAAATATTTCCAGGGCTGGGCTTCCTTCCCCCTCTTCCTTTTGGAGACTGTTCTACCATCTAGATTGTGCATGGAACCTTCACCTGATATTTTAACCTAAATTTTCCTTTTCTTAATATCTTCCAGATGTGTCTCTGTGCTTAATAATTCCTCTTCTCCCTTGTTGTTTTACAACATTCAGGTATTTGTAGGCTGTTACAATGACCCTACTTAGTCACTGCTTCATTAAGATATATAATATATTTCGATCCTTTATTCTTTCCTCCTAAGCCAGTCTCTCCGGCTCCTTGCTTAGTTTTGTTGCTGTTTGAACTCCCTCCTAATTTTTTACATCTAGATTTTAAAATACACAAAGTTTAATAAAGGACAAAGAAATTCAAACTTCACTTCCTACATACATAGAGTCAAAAAGGAAATACTTGTTAAAGTCCATTCTGCAGTTCTCACATCATTGCTTGATGAAGAACTATCCCAGCAGACAGGCTTTATTGCTTTTGAAATTGGACTTTGTAGAACCATCTGGGTTGGACAGCTAGTGGATTATCTAGTCCACCACCTGCATCATGGCAGTGCTGATTTCATTATATCCACACCAAACCCGTGTTGGCTGTCTGTAGCTTTAAATACTTCCAATGATGGCAGTTTCAGAGCTTTCCACAAGAACTTGTTCCATTGTCTAATTTTTCTGATGGTTATACATTTTTTTCCTACAGGGAAAGATTTTAAAGAGGGAGTTAAAGGTAACAAATAGGCATCAGAGAATGGAAATGCATGGCTGGTGATGAAATCATTATGTTTGATAAGGAAGATGGCAGAATTGAAGGAAGGAGAGGATAGATTTTCAGTGGCGGAAGTCTGCCTGGTCAGGGGACCTCTTCTAGAAATGTTCAGTGGCATAGAAACTATAGTGGATATTGGGAGTGAGCCATTACTGGAGATTAGGGGGATGGGCTTTGCAGTGGAGAAGAGGAAAAAATGATTGGTTGCAAAACCACAAAAATTGGCAGGGGGCTTCAGAAGTCGGTATAGTACTTAAACCAATTTGAACTCCATGTTGGCATGTACTCATTTTTAAATGGGTGATGATATTCCTTTAAGTCAGAGCCTTTAGGTATTTGACAGATGTACAAGTTGTCAAGCCAAAGGCAACTTTAAAATAAATTAATACCTTTGACCTGTAAAAATGGAACCAATGTTTCCCTTTTACTGGGATAGATTTTCACTTTCAGAATAGTCTAGCAGCAACCTGCCTCTTCTTCTGTGTTGCATCTGTCCAGTTTAATTCCTGATTTACTGAAAGTCTGAGAGGACAGCCATTTGTCCTGAGATTTTTCATATGACAGGAAAGAGGAAAATGGCATCAGAAGATAATGAGAGGCAAGATGTGGACTTACTTGCCTAAATGAAATTCATTTCCATTAGCAGGTTTTGTCTTTCTCATTTTCCAGATGCTCAGTAGACAACCAGTGATCCAAAGCAAAAAACATCTGTGTATCTTGCCCAACAGGATCTCCTGTAGGATTTTACTGAAATACACACACACAGGCAGGAATTTGTACACTTCTCTTTGGGCTTGTCTACTCTGGCACTTTACAGCGCTGCAACTTTCTCGCTCAGGGGTGTGAAAAAACGCCCACATGGGCACTGCATGTTTCAGCGCTATAAAGTGCCAATGTAGACAGTGCACCAGTGCTGGGAGCCATTCCCCTTATGGAGGTGGGGTTTTTTATAGTACAGGGAGAGCTTTCTCCCAGCGCTGGTGCCGTGACTACTTACTAAGGAAGGTACGCCCTTAGTCTCTGTTTTTTGTGGTGGGGAGAAAGATAAACATCTAAACTGCAAGGACGACTTTTTAACAAAGTAAAACACATGGTCTAGATGTCTCAGAGGCTTGGAAATGGAATATAGTTTTTCATCTCTAGTTCTTTGGTTCAAATACAACTTGGGTTGGTAGCTCTTTGGTGGCTTGTGTGAAACAAGTTTGATCTCACTCCATTTTCTCATAGACCGATGTCCACACCACAGTAATTGATACTGTTTTTGGTATTGTCAGCAGGCCAGGCCAGTGGAGACTCCCATAATTATTTTCTCACTCTTTTGAAATAGTCCACTCAGGTTAGGGTCAATCATGGGGCAACATAATGAAGCTGCTTCTACTGTCGGTAGATTAATAAAGGACTTTAGTCACCAGGACTGTCAATCCATCACTTTTCTTCTGCACTATATTCACGTTAAAAAAAGGTGAAGTGATCCTAGTAGTTTGGCTAAGAGTAGGTCTTTTGTTAGCAATACATGGACTATTAGGAACTACCAGAAAGCAGGGGTGGAAATATCACCTCTGGGATCCTTTGCAGTCTACAAAATCTACAAAGTTTATGATGAAAGAATGCATAGACATACCCCCTCTGGGATGCTCACAGGAAATATCAAATAATAACAGCCCAGCAAATAGCCTGTTGCTGTTACTGTGACTGCTTCTAATGGAGGGGCTTATTTCACCTAGGCATTCACACAGCTATTCTTGGCTAAAACATCCTATTAGGACAGCTACCCATAGCTTTCCTCTGCTCATAGCCTCACTGTTTTAACGAACTGGTATATATTGACTTTACATTGTAAGCTCTTTGGGGGCTGGGACTGTCATTTACTATGTCTTTTTGTGCAATATCTAGAACAACGGGGGCCTGACCCAGTTGAGGCCTCTAGGTGCTATCATTATAAATAAAATAATAATATTAGTACTTTGCTTCTCTGAGTTGTCAAATCCATGTCTGTTGTTGTGTTGCTAGATGTGTAGTTGATTGCACCCCTTGATTGTAGCAGTCTTGTTGGGTTGTTAAATCAGCCAGAAAAAATAGTGGGGGCTGGTTATTGGACCAGCTGCAATTGTAATGAAATTGGTGTGGTTTTTAGTCTATATGAAATGAGGAAAAACTGCCTTTGGGGCTGTGTTCTGAATACAGTATACAAAGAACTACAGGTCAAGATGGCATTCCCCTAGAGTATTGTTCCTCGTGTTCTAATTATCTGATTGTTGAATAATATTTGTATCACTTTGGTGTGGCCTCTAATTTTAGGTTTCAACTGATAAACACTGATAAAACACTTCTGGGACTACTACAACAACAAAGGATATAGGTGTTTGTCCAATAAATACTAGAATAACACCAGAAATGGTTACTTTGTATTTAAGGGCTTGTGTACATGGATGAAGCAGTAAGATGGACTATGATGGTGTGATTTCTAAAGCACATTCATGTGTTACACATTAACTGGTTTGTGTAAACCCTGCTAGTGTGCACTAAAGGTTCCCTAGTGTGCTTTAATGTAGTGTTGTCTGAAACAGTATTATGTTAAAGCGTACTAGGGAACATTATGAAGAGACTATTAGTTACAATAGCATAGACTTTAATGAGTAATGCACGTAATGTACATTTCTCATTACTGTATTGTCAAAGGTGCCCCTGACCGGCAGTGCTGGCCAGTGGTCAGGAAGGGGTGGGGCCAGTGATCTCCCTTTCTTCTACAACTCCTTCCTGTGGGGTTGATCCTTTTTCAGTTCAGCCCTCTGGCTTGGTCAGATATTGTAGTCCACCCCTTTTGGGCTATACAGAAAGAAAAGTCTAATAACGGGAGAAGTCTTTTGGTACCAGTGAGGGCTTTGGGATTTTCTCCTTAGCTCCAGGACTTGGGGTCTGGATGGACCCTTGTGTATTCAGGATTTTCCTAGCTGGATTCCTCACTGAGGGGTAGACTTCTATTGTTGTTCCACCTTCTGGGGTTGGTAGGGCACCAATCTCCTCTGGGCACCAGTCCAGGGCTCAGTGGCAGGCAGCTAAGTTCTGGAGTGCTAAACAGCTGCCTGCCTGGATCATTTCCTATCTGAGTTCCCGTTTTTTCCTCCCTGAGGGTAAATTAACTGAAAATAAAGTTTCAGCACATGTATAGACAAAGATAAAGCTGAAAACACCAATTTTTGGACACCTAGATAAAACTCAAAAATAGCTAAAATATATAAACCCTGAAAAATCAACCTCTACAAAACAGAAGCTGTTCACGTTGGTTAAAAGTGAAATGTGCTAGTGTGTCTCATGTCTGAGTCACAACAGTGTCATGTAATGTATAAGTTAACACACATGTACAAAACAAATCTCCTTAGGCCTTGGCTACACTGGTGCTTTACAGCGCTGCAACTTTCTCGCTCAAGGGTGTGAAAAAATACCCCCCTGAGCGCTGCAAGATACAGCGCTGTAAAGCGCCAGTGTAAACAGTGCTGCAGCGCTGGGAGTGCAGCTCCCAACGCTGCAAACTAATCCTCACGGTGAGGTGGAGTACCTGCAGTGCTGGGAGAGCTCTCTCCCAGCGCTGGCGCCACGACTACACTCGCACTTCAAAGCGCTGCTGCAGGAGTGCTCCCGCGGCAGCGCTGTTCTGCTGCAAGTGTAGCCATACCCTTAGATACCTAATGTCTCAGCATGCCGGACAAAATGTTTTGCCTATAACTGTCAGGAAGTGGGTTGTGGGCTGTCTGGTCTAGTGGTCAGAGTGAGAGTCAGGACTAATGGGAGCAGGAATCATGGGCTGGGAAATGGAGCCAAAGGTCAGGACCAGAGTCAGAGGCCAAATGCTAGAGTCGGGGATAGAGTCAGAACCAGGCATCAAACTTGAGGATCGGAGCCAGCGTCAGATATGAAATGCCAGAAGCAAGGGTTGAGTCAGACTCAAAAGCTGGGGATCAGAGCCAGGACTGATAGCTGATGGTCAGCAGAGAGGCGTAAGGGCAGAGCTGGAGGAGAGGCATGGTGGGAGTTAGGGCAGGAGCGAGGCAGAAGCCAGGAGTCAAAACAGGGTTGGATGCAGATTGAGCGAGACAGGCAAAAGCAAAAAGTCTGCACAGTTGCTCAGACACCCAGAGGTGCCCACTTCAGTTCCTGGGGGGTGCTTGACCCTTGCTCCACGCCAAGCCCCACCTCTACTCCACCCCTTCCCCCAAGCCCTTGTGCCTGCCCCCCTCTTCCTGCCCCTGCTCCACCCCACCCCGTCTCTAGGAGGGAGGAGGAGGAGCTGATCGGTGGGGCTGCTGGTGGGTGCTGAGCACCCACCTTTTTTCCCCGTGGGTGTACCAGCCCCAGAGCACCCACGGAGTCAGCACCTATGAGCCCACCCAAAGTCTCTTCCAGGTTTAAGTTGGCATGAGCCATTCAGGCAGCCACAGGCATTGGGAACTCTGATAGGATTTCCCGTTGGATCTGGCCTTCTAGGATTAGTGAGATACTTCTTTAGCTATCTCTCTTGCTGGTGACAAGGGAGCATCAGAATCTATGGCCCCGAGTTCTAGGACCATAGCCTTGAAATCTTACATGAATTATTTCATATTTTTATTTTTTATTTGTGTTGAAGTATCACGTAGGAGTCCTAGTCTTAGACCAGGATCCCACTGTGCTAAGTTCTGTACAAAAACACAACACACAGAATTCTTTCCCTGAAAAGCTTACAGTTTCAGGAACATCAAGGGAACCATTAATCAACACCTTTTGTGGCAAATTGTTAACAAACCTTGCTCAGAAAGAGCCTGATCCAACTTCCTTATAAGTCAATGGAAGCTGGATCAGGCCCGCTCTGAGCTAGATGGCATCTGTCCTCATGAATAGCCTATCCGACATGTGACCTATTCTGCTCTATGACACAAGCAGAGAAAAGCAGATGGCATCTTTAAAAGCATGTGACCACTTTCATGTTCAAGGTTTAATCCATTTAGGGAAACCATCTGCACAAAGTGGGAAGCCTTCAGGGCAAGGTTGTTGGTCATTTGTGCTATTTCCACACACGTGCAGCCAATAAGTCTTAAGTTTCTGGGAGGGCTAATGAACTGATTCTTTGTACTTGTTTCCCACATTAGCCCCCACCCTAAAGTAAACGGACTCGTTCAGTAACCAAGGTGGGTAAATTTGGGCAGCTAGTAGGCTCCTCTGCTACAAAGGAAGGTCATCTGCTTTTGTTGATATCTTTGTTCAGTTGGCAATGTTTGAACATGTTCAAAGGACAGTTTTCTAAATAAGCCTGGACTTTGGGAGTTACTAGGCAGCCATAGCACTGAGGAGTTTGTGTGCATTTGTTGAAATTTATTTTTTCTGTGTTTATTTTCCTCCTCCTCCAACTACTTAGCTATACATAAGGCTCCATGTGCTATGCAGCACATTATGCGGCTAAAGTAGGTGGCAAGGCCCTTGATTTATGTCGAAGAACTGCACTGAATTATACCAAAGACTGAGAAGTATGCATCAGTTTAAAGGAGCAGGGCTATGCTCCAGCAATGCTTAGGAACTCTGCATGGCAGCCAGGGCCGGCTCTAGGGTTTTTGCCGCCGCAAGCGGCTCGGGGTGATGGGAGGGACATGATTGACGGCAGCTCCACTGCCCTGCTTTCTTCTTCGGTGGCAGGTCCTTCCCTCCGAGAGGGCTGAGGGACCCGCCACCGAATTGCCATCAAAGAGCCTGATGTGCCAGCCCTTCCCCTTGGCCGCCCCAAGCACCTGCTTGCTGAGCTGGTGCCTGGAGCCAGCCCTGATGGCAGCTACCTTCTCCTGGAAACAGTCACTTCTGTCATTAACTGCCCTACTCCTTCAGCTTGCCACATAGCTGGCTGTTTTGCAGATCTCCTTATGCATGGAAAAGGAGAGCTCCTTAAAAGCAGATGCATTCCCCTCCCTCAATAGCAATAATGCTCAGCAGAGGACTCTGCTCAGCATCAGGGTATGTCTACACTGCAGTGTAAGCCCAGGGTTAGTTGGACTTGAGTTAGCAAACCCTGGCTTGGTTAACCTAGGGCTTGAGTGTTGACACTCATAGTATGTCTACACTGTAGTATAGATGCAGCCCGTCTGGAATCATGCTCTGGGAGTCTACCAAGAGTATCCCACAATCCCATGGCTAACTTTGTGTCCTCTGGACAGTCAAGTTTGGTGGACAATCAATTTTCCCACATTGCACCACAAACAAAGAGCTAAAGCTGCCATGTTTTGGAAGGGCACTAGGAAGTCTGGGATGTGGGTGGTTGGACTCAGGCCTGAATAATGCAGTGTACATCCTGGAGCCCCAGGTTGGGACGTAGGGTTCAACAGTTCCTAACTTAGGATTAAAAATGAGTGTAGACGCTCAAGCCCTAGGTTAACAAACCTCGGTCTGCTAACTCAAGTTCTACTAACTCTGGGCTTATTTTGCAGTGTAGATACACCATCATTTGCATCTACACTGCAAAGCAATGGGGCTTGAAACCTGGCTCCTGGCTTGACTCAGGCTTGGACTCTCCACCCCCATGGGGTGCTGTGACCCTGCATCTGAGCCCTGGGTCAGTGTGGTTTGTGTGTAGACAGAAGGGGGTTAGGCTTGAGCCTCAGTTCAGACTCTGGGCTTTACATTACAGTGTAGACATAACTTGAGAAAATATCCAGATAAGATAGTGACCAGTCTTGACCCTGCTACTGTGTCTGCAGTTTGGAAGGATCTCTTTCTCACTTCTTCATGTTCCATCCTTGTAAAGGAAGTAGCATGGACATAAGCAAAGGAAATCTACTGAACTTCCCCTTTTAGAGAGATGCTAAAGAAAAAAGAAACGGAGGAGAATAAATCAGGAAGACAAAGCAATGGGTGGAGGAGTGCATGTACACACACACACACGCAAAGAGCAGCTTGTATGTGGCACAAACAGAGTTTTATGGTATTTGGCAGTTTAGTAAAGAAGTAAATTATAAAGTATAACACTTATCCATAGGGCCCAGACTGCAGAATCCAGAGTAATCAGCAGCATTAATATAACATAAGTACTCATAATAGGCATCCCTTTCTTTCCCAAACTTACAGCAATTTAGGGTGTCTGCCAGGCAACTACAATAAAATAAAGGTCCTTAAATTGCTTTCACTAGTTGAAAAGTTGTGTTTCTTGTTTTTACTTTATTCCACTTCTTAACCTCCATCCTCTCTTTTTTTATTATTTGGTCTCCTTTATTTCCACTTCCCCTGTTTCTCTCCGAAAAGCAGCATCTACTTCCTTTTCACTCTTTCTCTCATTTTTACTCTCGTCTTTGGTGTGTTGTCCCTGCAAAATTAAGTCAAGTTATCCTATACTTGTTTCTCTCAAGTTAGTGTAGCTTGAGTCAGAGTAGACACTACTTGAACCACTGTACCCATGCTGGCGCTGCACTCACTCGTGTAGTAGCCCTAAGACTTCTAGGGGCATATCCCCTGGTTACTTGTACTATAGTAAGCTGAGCCATTCTAAGAATTCTTTCCCAGTGAATTGTGGGAGAACTTGTTGGTCCTTTCTGGGCACATGAAGGAATTATGGGAAGGCATTGGACAATTAATGGCATTTGAGTGGAACTGTGCCTGTGTCCATACTGCAAAGTGGTCGTGTTAGCAGTTGATGAGTTGTGCTCATTCGATCTTTAGCCTGTACCCTGTGACAGGCCAGTCAACTTGAATTGAAAGCACCACCACACTTCAGATGAGGGATGTCACGCTGTCTGGAATGGCTCATGACCGTGAGTAGCTACCTCAGGGAAGACACCCCAAACTGGGGGTAAGTTCTATCATTAGATTTCACCAAGCCAGTGGCAAATGTGAACTCCTGAATCACTCTAACAGTCTCATCATGGAGTCACAGACAGTCCGCTTAGACTCTTCAATCTATCTTGTCACCCAACCAAGCTGGAGCTGGTAATACTTTTACTCCAAAAATCTCTCACGCTATTCAGGTTGTCTCCAGTCGCAAGAGACTAGTCACTTACCCCAGATCAATTGGTACTCTAGCTCTTACACCAAAGACGTTTGTAGCCAATTCTGTAATAAACTATTTAAAGGTTTATTAATAAGGAAAAAGAAACAAGAGAATTATTTACTGATTAAAGCAAGCAAACATAAACATAAATAACTTGCAGTGTAAATCCTACAAGTGACAGAGTTGTCGTGATCTATCAATTCAAAGTGTCTTTCAGGGCTGACCCAAGAGATAGCTCCTGGGGATCTCTGGCTTCAGTTTGGTGTCTCTGGCTGCTCAGAGTGAGAGTTCAACAGCAATGCGAATGAACATTTTCCTGTGTCTTTGTTTTATTTCATTCATCCTCCAAGTCTATAGGAGGAGCTTCCTTGCATGTAGCATTTCCAAGGTGCAACAGTGACATTAACCAATTCTTTGTATTGTGATGTTCCTTGACAGCCCATCTGATTTTGAGAGTTCTTCTGGAGGGGTGCAGGGGAATCACTTCCCATCTTAGTTCACAAGTTTAGAGCAATTATTTTCAAAGTTATAAAGCAAATGTACATATTGCCTCACAGCATAAAATACAGACGTTACAGATAAACCTCTACCCCGATATAACGCTGTCCTTGGGAGCCAAAAAATCTTACTGCATTATAGGTGAAACTGCGTTATATCAAACTTGTTTTGATCTGCTGGAGTGCACGCACCCCCCTGAGTGCTTCTTTACCACATTATATCCGAATTCGTGTTTTATCAGGTCACGTTATATTGGGGTAGAGGTGGAAGATTGTGTGCAGCAACTTACAAACATTCTGCAGAGCAAGGGTTCTTAAACTGGGGATCAGGACCCCTCAGGGGGTCACAAGGTTATTACAAGCTGTCAGCCTCAGACCTTGCTTTGCCTCTAGCATTTATAATGGTGTTAAATATATAAAAAAGTGTTTCTAATTTATAAGGGGGGTCACACTAAAAGGCTTGCTATGTGAAAGGAGTCACCAGTACAAAAGTATGAGAACCACTGCTATAGAGTCTAAACACTGAGTAAATTCTTATAACACTAGTATCGTAGCTAATGCCTGCAGCCTTGGCAAGAGCTGGCATCTGGCCTGTCAGCATCTCAAGGAGTTTTGTGTGTGGATCAGATTTGAGTTAGGAGTAACACTCAAGTTATAACTCGAGTTAACTTTGCAATGAAGACAAGCCATCTGTCATGCACCATCTTACTCTGTTACTCACTTCCTGTGTTCCTTGCATTTTCACATACCTCTCCCATAAGAGTCCCATCTCTTTCTCTGCTCTTCCATTGAGGTCTCCATCTGTCTCTCTCAGGTTTCCCTTCCCTCGAGGTGCCTCTTCTATTCATTGAGGTTTGCCCTTTCCTCTTCCCCGCTCTCCCCTTAGAAGCATTGATACTGGAGGTAGGAGAGGGCTGTGCTCCCTTTCTTGTGCACATGTGCTTCACCTGCTCTTTCTACCCTGCCACTCTAGGCTGGGAGGAGGTTGAGCCAATTCTTCCTTTTCCCTCTGCCTGCTGATTAGCTGGCATATTAATGAGCTGCCCTCAATCCTCTTTGGCTGGGTGTCATGAAGACGATTCTGTGAAGGCGTCCACACAGCTGCAGGCTGATGGGGAATTCATGTGACCTTTTGTATAGCAGGTAGAAAGGTAGACCTTTTGTATAGCAGGCAGCTTTCCCCATTGCTGCACATAAGTTTGGGGTCAGCCTCCCAAAAGATGGGGAACCCACAGTCTTTATGGACCACGCAGGCTATCCCAGATAGTTAAACAGATATTCCACAGATGCTCTGGCTCTCTGAATGTGTGTATATAATTTACAATGTTCCTTAGGTGGCCAGAAATGTTCTAAGAGCACCACTAGCTCACACTGAGTTCCTCTTGGTTAGACTTCATTATTGGGCTAATCAGTAATTTATTATTTCTTTGAGAATTGGAGTTAGTCAAATAGCCCCAGTTCTAGTGGTAGAAAACCTTGGTGTACTGTTTGTCTCCATTCTGTCTCTTGTGATCCATGCTAATGTGATTATTGGACAGTTATTACTGTAACTTGGGAAATGTCAGGAGATTTGAAAGCGCTGATCTCTGCTTTTTATTTATTTATTTAAGTTTGGATTATTGTAAACTCTTCTTGAGCAAATTGACCAGTTTTGAAGTGTGATAATGGTCCAATAAGTAACGGTATTAAAATAGCACTTTCATGCATAGCATGTCTGCTCCTAGATTTTTGGTGTTAGAGCTGTTTACTGACAAAATTAAGTTTTTATTATGATTCACACTGGGGTGAAATTCTTCTCTGTGCAGAGAGCCAACACAAGGCCAGTGCAACAATCAAGTCCCATAGAAGTCTTATGTGAAGGGCTATTGTAGCCATTACAGCTGTGGCAGTGCAAGCTAGATTGCAATTTGCCTTGCACATCCATCAGCAAAATTGTCAGTTGAGTTCTGATTGTAGAATCTTTACTACACTTGAGGGTGGGTGTACTCGGAAGAGGCAGAAACAGCACTGCTTGATTTTTCTCAATGCTGATTTGAGTTTGAAGACCTAGCAGTTGGGAAAATTACTAGCTATCTTGTAGGCTGAGCACAGTTGATCTGTATAGCTATTGAGCGGTAATGTGGAACCCCATTATATTTTCAGTAATTTTCTTAGAGTGCAATTCAGATTGTGCAAAATGTTGTGGGCTGTTGTCTTACTACTGTTAGTCCAAGCTACATGAGCACATTCCTACTGACACTTTAAGTAGCCTAGACATTGGCTCCTTTGTAAAGTTTCCTAGCAAAACATACATTTATTTTTTATTTTATCTTTATTTTTTATTAATGTACCTATCACAGTGTCCCTGAGCACATCTGACTATAAACAGTACAAATGTGGTGTTCCACTATTATGTATAAATCTATCTGAGCAGAAGGTTTACGCAGAGACTAGGAAGACAAAATGGTGTGGGATGGGGAAGAGTAAATATTTAGTCTTCCAGTACATTCTCCTCTCTGACCTTTGCCAACAATTCCATTACCACACTCACGCTCCAGAATAAGATGGTGCATGCCAAATAAATGAAGGCCTCCAGGAACACGCTGATTCAAGGTTCTCATGTAGCTGATGTTGGCGGGGAATGTGGGTTTTAAAGAAATTGTTTGCCTCTGCTGTCTCCTCTCACCCTTTGTTTTGCTTTCATGTTATCAGCTAGTGGTCCATCCCTCTGCAGTGCTCTAAGATCTAGTTTCAAGTAGTATTTTTGTCTTTTTGATAGCACTTTTTAAAATGAGACACAGGAAACGATCCAGGGAGCTCTGCTGTAGAGAGTCTGGTTTTCTCTGCATTCAACCCACAGCTTCTCCAGCAATTTTTTCTATACTTTTTCAGGCAATAATCTGAAGGGTTTTCAAGGTTCCTTTCTCCTTGAAACTTTTAACAAGAATGTATCTGACCGCTAAAGTACTTTTCAGTGGGAGGTTAATTTAGATTGTATAAGACTTGATGTTCATTTACTCTAAGAGCCTTTAAATTTACTCCTGATTTAAGTGAAATGCAAGAGTTTGTAGTGAGCTTACTTTATCCTGCTGTAAGGCTCTTTTATTCTGTCAAAGTGGGATAAAGAGACTGTCGTGTAAATGAGAATCGGGTCCATAGATTATTATTATTTTTTTTAATTTTAACGTTGCTCAGAATCAGGGCCGTCCCTAGCTATTCTGGGGCCCTATGCAGACCCCCCCCCCCCGTGGGGTTGTGTGGGGCTCCAGGCCTCCGGGGGGGCGGGGCTGGCTTGGGGGCAGGAGGGAATCACCCCACAGCACTCACCAGCGGCATGGCTAGGACTGGGCCACTGCACTTCCTGCCGCCCGAGAGTGCAGGCCAGACCCTGGTGCACTCCTCAAGGGAGCTGGGGGGGAGCAGGGCGAGAAGAGGTGGGACTACGGTAGGGAAGGGGTGGGGTGGGGGCAGAACAGGGTGAGGGCTTTGGGGTCCTTGGGAAGAGGCGGGGCAGGGGCTGGAGCAGCACGCAGCTGTGCAGAGCACCAGGATATTTGGTGCCCCAAATTTCCTGGTGCCCTACACAGCTGCTTACTTTGCGTATGGGTAAGGACGGCCCTGCTCAGAATTCTATAGATTTTTAATTTGGTTTTTGTTATTTGGGGGAAAATGTTTGGCCCCTTGAAATTTGCACCCAAGGAGACACCAGCTCTGCACAACTGCTTAGGTTTGCCAACTTTCTACTTGCACAAAACTGAACACCCTTTCCGCGTCCTGCCCGCCCCTCCTCTGAGGACCCACTCATGCCCTGTCCCTTCTCAAAGGCCCTGCCCCCTGCTTACTCCATCCCCCTCCCTCTGTCACTTGCTGTCCCCACCCTCACTCACTCATTTTTACCAGGATGGGTCAGGGGGCTGGGATGCGGGAGGGGATGAGGGCTCTGGCTGGGGGTGTGGGCTCTGGGGTGAGAACAAGTATGAGGAGTTTCAGATGCAGGAGGGGTGTCTGGGCTGGGAAATGGAGCCGAGGGGTTCAGGGTAAGGGAGGGGACTTTGGCTGAGGCAGGGGGTTGGGGTGTGGGAGGGAGAACGGTCTTTGGCCTGGGGGTGCGGGTTCTGGGGTGGGGCCAGAAATGAGATGTTCAGAATGTGGGAGGGGGCTGTGGGCTGGGGCAGCGGGTTGAGAGGTTGAAGGGGTGAGGGCTCTGGCTGGGGATGTGAGCTCTGATATGGAGCTGGGGATGAGGGATTTAGGGTGCAGGAGGGGAACTCCAGGCTGGGGGGTTTCAGAGTGCGGGGTGGCTCTGGGCTGGGACAGAAAGTTGGGGAGCAGGGGGTATGAGGGCTCTGGCTGGAGGTGCTGACTCTGGGGCGGGGCTGGAGATGAGGGGTTTGGGGTATAAGAGGGTGCTGGGATGGGTTTGGAGGGTCGAAGGGGGATTAGGGCTGGGGCAGGAGGGTTGGGGCACGGGGTAGGGTGAGGGCTCCAGCTTGGGGTGTGGACTCTGGGATGGGATTTGGGATGAGGGATTTGGGGTATAGGAGGGTGCTCTGGGCTCGGATTGAGGAGTTCAGAGTGTGGGAAGGGTGATCAGGGCTGGAGCAGGGGGTTGGGGCACGAGGTGGGGGCCTCACGGGTCCAGGCTCTGGGCAGCACTTACCACAAGCGGCTCCCAGAAGCAATGGCATGTCCCTCTTCCAGCTCCTACATAGAGGCTTGGTGCCGGACAGACGGCTCTGTGCACTGCCCTGTCTGCAGGTGCCGCCCTCACAGCTGTCATTGGCTGCAGTTCCTGGTCAATGGGAACTGCAGGGACGGCGCTTGGCGTGGGGACAGCATGCAGAGCCCTCTGGCTGCTCCTACACGTAGGACCCAGAGGGGGGACATGCTGGGTGCTTCCCAGGAGCCGTGTGGCGCAGAGGCTAGTAGGGAGCCTGCCAGCCCTGCTACACAGTGCCGGCAACCTGACAATCAAAGGCCTGGTTGGCGATGCCACCAAGATCCTTTTTTCAGTTGGGTGTTCTGACTGAAAACCGGACACCTGGTCACCCAACAACTACTGCATATGGTACTCACTTTGGTAGCAGGACTGTACCTTTCCCAATACAGCTAGAACATGGGGGTAGTTAAGTGGGGACATGGCAGGGGCGGTGTTAGCCCACCAAAAAATGTGTGGATTGTATTCATAGAAGTTTCTTATTGTATAAAAGTAGACAAACTTAATTGTGGTACAAAATTACTCATGAAAATAATTATCAAAATCTGTTATTTTATTATTTTTAACTGTAGTGCCCTCAAATAAGGTTGCCTGTGCCCCTGCAGTAGTGTTACCAAATGCTTCATTGTAGGAAAGGATAACTGTTTTTTTCTATGTGGTTTTGTCCTAGGGTAGCTGAAGCAGAACTGTAGTTCTGCCCTCATACAGTGGGTTGCTGAGCACTCCTTTCTGTATTGATGTTATTCTTCATTGTCATAAACAGATAGCTAAGGGTTAATGTTTCTTTTACCTGTAAAGGGTTAACAAAGGGAACCAAACACCTGACAAGAGGACCAATCAGGAAACCAGATTTTTCAAAGCTTAAGGGAGGGAATTTGTGGGTTTTTCTTGCTCTTGGGTTTTTGTCTGTTCTGTGCTCTCTCAGCTATGAGAGGATCTATTTCCAGTCCTTCTAATCTTCTGTTTCCCAGTTGTAAGTACAAAGTTAGCAAAAGTATAGTCTTTTAAATTGTTTTGCTGTATTTGCATCTGTGTATCTGGCTGGTGGAGTCTTTATGTGTATTTGGCTATAAGTACTTTAAATTGTATTGTTTTTGGGTAAGGCTGTTTATCCCTTTTCTATTGTTTATTCATTTTCTATAAGTTGAAAACCCTGTATCTTACCATCTAGATTACAGAGAACTGTTATTCTATTCTTTCTTTCTTTTTTTATTAAAAGTTTTGCTTTTTAAGACCTGTTGATTTTTTTTTTCTAGTTGACCCACCAGGAAATTGGTGGGAGAAAGGAAAGACAGGGGGGAGGGGAAAGACTGCTGTCTGTGTTTAACTCTCCTAGTGTCCCAGGGCGGGAAGAAGCTAAGGGGGAAGAGAGATAGAATCTTTTCTGTTTCCTTGTCTTTGGGTTTGTCTCTTTGTGGAAGAGAGGAGACATGCTTCTTGGTATTGTGATGTAAAGAGGTTGCATCAGTAACTCTCAGGTTAGCCCAGAGAGGAAATTCTGGGTGGGAGAGAGGTGGGGGGAATGGTTTATTTCCCTTTGTTGTAGACTCAGGGCATCTGAGTCTTGGGGGGTTCCCCAGGGAAGGTTTTGGGGAGACCAGAGTGAGCCAAACACTGGAAATTGGCTGGTGGCAGCGATATCAGATCTAAGCTGGTAATTAAGCTTAGAGGGTTCATGCTAGCTTTTCAGTTTATGAACGCTAAGGTTCAAATCTGAGTAGGAAGCTATGACATTCATATTCAGAAAAAACAAGCAAACAGATAAAGCCAAAGCATTCAAAAAATAATCCAAATTAAAATGTCATCTCATGATACCAATTTGTTCATCATATCAACTTATTCCTATCAGTTTTGTTTGCAGATTATTTGGGTTCGAAAAGGTGGCTCATGCACTTCTGGTGGAAGTTGGACAATAGCACTACCTCCCTATTTTCTCACAGATAAAGCAGTCTACACACATGGAAGACATGAGGGCAAGGGGGGGAAGTATATTTGTGGGGGGGAGTGTCCATGCTCTGGAGGTATATATCTCATGGGGAATGAGTACTGTATGAGTCCAAGGAGAGTTCATTGAGCAAAGAGTTGGCTCTCCCGTAGTAGAGACTTAGGAAGGTAGGGCATGAAGGAGAGTGAGCCACCAGTGGCATCCCAACCCAATCTTGCTGTCTCTGGAGGGGAGGAGAGAAGAAAGAGGCCACTGGCAGCCTTCCTTCAAAGCTCTCTTGCCAACAACGCTAACACCACTTGTTGGGGGTGGAAGTTTTGTTGTCGGCAGGAGAGCTGACAAACAGTGGTTACAGTGCACAACTTCTAGTGGCACAGCTGTAGCTACAAAGGTGCGTAGTGTAGACATAGCCAAATACTGCACTATAGCAGACCTCATGTGGCTCTTGTTCTGTCAGGTGTTTTAACTTTAGTTCATGTCTTAATTTCTTTCAGACTTGCATCTAGCTCATTTCTTCTTTAATAATCCTTTAAAATGTTGGGTAGAAATTGTTACTCAAATGAATATTTGTAGACAATGTCAATGTCTTGTCATTTGTATAACTCGCATATCACCTCCACACCTGAACAGAGCCCTGACAGAGATGCTCAACGGTCCAAATACATTTTGTAAAAATACTTTGGACAAAGTTTGTATTTGCCTAAAAATGTCACCTGCCATTTTTTTTTCTTTGCAGTTCAGTTAAATGCTATAGTTTCTATGTGGAACAAGCATTGATGGGGTTTTCTTTGGGAATGGGACTCTAGGCCTTATGTTAAGTTATTTGGAGGAGCTGAATTTTTGTTCTTAAACCTGTTTGCCATTTTTAGGGGTGCATTGAGTATGCCTCCAGGACATCTCTTTAGACGATAAGTTTTGTGTTCTGTAAACGCGTACAAAACAATTGCACGGCAAATCCTTTCAGTCTTTCGGATAATAGACTTCGTATGTATGGCACATAGGGAGATTTGTTAAGTTTTAGATCTTTTTAATGTGCCTCCCTGAAAAGCGGTTTAAAACCAAGGTGCCTTTGTGCATTCAGTGACAGGTTGACATCACAGGCATTTTAAAGTAGGCTTCTTAACCACACTGAGTCTTAACAAGCACATTCTGTTCCTAAAGGAGCATTCACAAAGTAGTTGAACCCAGATCCTCAAAGGTACTTAAACTCCTAACTTCCGTTGATTTCAGTGTAAGTTAGGAGCCTAAATACCTTTTGAGAAACTGGGTCTTAATCCTTAGAACCAATTTACCTTAGTAGTTGTTCCATAAGTCTACCACCTGGAGTGTTTTAAGATGAGGTTTTCAAAGGCACCAAAGGAAGTTAGACACCAAACTGCCATGGCCTTTCTGTTTGTGTGTTGGGGGGCGTGTCAAATATGTAACTCCTTTAGTCACCTTTGAAAATTCCAGCCTCATTCTCTTTAGAAACCAGATAACTGTGGTGTTCAGCTTCAGAGCAACTAAAAGATCACATCACATGAAAAAATGGTACTAATTGCCCCTTATTTGCAGCCTCAGCAGAAAGAGAAAGGACCCACTGGTCAGGAAGGCTGAACTGCCATCTCCCTTCTAAATGGGGGGAGGGCTGCTTCTGGTGGTGGTTGAGGCAAATTGGCTGGGAAATCTGCATGGCTACTGCCCATTCCTTGCTTGTTCTGTGGATAAACGGGTGAGTAGAGTCTCTTGCTGTCAATCTGGCACCTTTTATGAGCATTACATTTGCATGAAAATTTTTAAAAGGAGAATGGGGTGGGAAATCAGTGTCACACTTGTCAACAAAGTGGTGCACAGATAGCACCTCCTCTCTTTTTTTCATGTCATTCGTCAAATTATAGAAATGTGCTGGAAGAGACCATGAGAAGTCATCAAGTCCAGCCTCCTGTGCTGAGGCCTAAGTAAATTTAGACCATCCCTGACAGGTGCTCCTCTCACCTGATCTTAAAAACCTCCAGTGATGGAAGTTCCACAACTTACCTTGGAAGCCTATTCCAGAGCTTACCTACACTTATAGTTAGTTTTATTTATGTACGTCTTGATTCATTTTCAGTTTGCAAATGAAAGATCCTATCCAACAGCTCTTGCACACATAAGTAGTTGTTGTTTGCAGAAGAAAGAAGTTAAGGGATGGGGAAAATTTTAACTCTGTGCTTTGGGATTTATTTTAATAAAGAAAAATGGTACAGCAAAGGTTGCTTTAAAAATAAAACAGCCTGGGTATAAATACTATTAAATGATACAGTCTTCCAGATGTCGTCATTAATATTAGGCCAAACAATCTATATATCTCATCAGGCTACCATATTGTATCTGAGCACCTCACAATCTTTAATGTATTTTTCCTCTCGGCACTTCTGTGAGGTAGGAAAGTAGTAGTATCCCCATTTTACAGATGGGGAACTAATGGAGAGAGAGAGAGAGAGAGACCACTTGACTTGCCCAAGGTTACACAGGAAATGTGTTGCAGGGAACTGAACTGAGATCTCTCAAGTTAGTGCCCTAGCCACTGGGCCAACCTTCCTCTCGGTCTAGCTCGGGGGTAGTCAATTATTTTTGTCAAGGTCCAGATTTCTTGGTCAAGCTTTAGGCAAGGTCCAGACTCCAGAGGAAAATTTAAAAAAAAACCCAAACAACCCCACCAACAACAACCCACCACCACAAGTAAATAAAAAGATTTCTGGCTCCGTTCAAAAGTGTCTGGCGGTCCTGATTTGGTCTGCAGGCTGCCTGCTGACTACCCCTAGTATCGCTGTTGATTTCAGTTTGAGTAGAGTTAGGGCCACAGTTGGTATTGGTGTCTTGTCTAATTTAATGATCACATTAAACTATACTAAAAAATGAGATTTCTTTTTTATCACTGTGTTAAATGTCATCTGTTTTTTCATCTGGGAAAAGAAAAAATCAACTAATAAAATAATTTCACCCTTGTATAGCACTTCTTGTATTTTCAAAACTCTGTATAAACATTACTGTTTTTTAAAATTAATACTATTCATATTTGTTTAAATAATGTTCGTTATTCTCAAGGAGGAAAAACTCAGGGTCACAGCAACGGGCACAATAATATTTTTTCTCCAAGTAAAAAGTGTAATTGCGGGACAAAGTGTCAGCACATGAATATAGGAATTGAACTGGAAACTGTTGTCCAGTGTAGCAGACATAGCCCTCAGGGTCTGCATGCATCTGCAGGGCTCTCATTGCATGTTGACAGTGATAGTTCTTTCTCCTAATGCCAGTGGCAGGGGTATGGGTTATTAAAGGATATCCCTGCAGTCCCTTAGATGTCTGAAGGCTACTCCAGGAAAAAAGTTCATTTTGTTGCTATTTAGATTGCGGAAGCATTCAGAATGTGCTCGATGCTTTCCAAACAGAGTCTGGGTTCTGAAGAGCTTACAAGCTCTAATCTGCCAGTCACTTGGCCTTGACCAAAAGATGCACACAACAGCTATCACATGTTGACAGTTTTTTTTCAGTCCCTTTCCAGAAATGCCCTGCTCTGTGAAATGCCGGTCCAATCCTGTGAGGTGATGAGTGCCCCCAGCTCACATTGACTTCATAGGAAGCATTCAGCATCTCCCAGAATTGGTCCTGTATAGCCCAAACCTCCTCTTTTTGGAGTCAATAGACTCCCAATGCCTTGCTCATGCAAAAACTTCTCCATGTGTGTCTATCCATCTGAGTCTATGCATCTGCGTTATCCCACTAAAGCCAATGGAACTGTTCACATAGTTAAATGCTTTGCTGGATCAAGGTCATACAGAATTCTCTCTCTCTCTCTCTCTCTCAGCTCCATTAGGCTTCTTTTCTAATCTTTCCTATCCTTATTTTATTCTAAGCAACATTTTACATGTTAATTTGTTGGCTGTTGGCACTTTTCTGTTTTTCCCCCCCCCCCTTCATTTATCCCTAATGTATAAAAGATTCTGTGACAAGGTTAATTTCTGTAAGAAGTGTTGTAGCTGTGCTGGTCCCGGGATATTAAAGAGTGCTCCCCCACCATGGTTAATTTATGAATTTTTAATTGTAAGTGCAATTATATTTTTTCTTCACCAGATTTTTTTTTAATGGACAAAAGATGTTTTGAAACAACCCATACAACTGTTCTTCAAACATCTGAATTAATTCTAGGGTTCTAGATGCTAAACCTTTTTCTATGCACTTCAGCAGGGACCATGACTTCACTTTGATGTGCTTAATAAAATCCTGAAAGATGGAGAGAGAGAGCAAGAAATTCTGACTATGGCTACTGAAAGTCTGCAATTCTTAGCTACAGCACATTTATTATTCGCAATATAATTTTTCTTCGCAACAATTCCTTTATGATCATTGTAACATGAGAGAGGACTGTTCTGAATATAAAATAAAGACATTGTTATAGCTTGGCTTGGCAGAATTAGATTTTTTTAATAATAATTACAACAAATAATATTGTTTATGTTTAGGCAATTTTTAAATTTTGTCAATTTAAATTTTCAGTTTTACAAAATTATGGTGTTACGCATTTTTTCTATTTTTATCTATGTGAATTTTCACAATTCTGAGAAGTTATGGGAGGTCAGACAGTAATTATTTAGTGGATGTTGAGTTTTAAAAAAATTAAAGCATAATAATTGTTAAAACACAAATTGTCAACATCCTGTTAAAATATACAAAGCAAATGTCCTTAAATGAAACTCCAATAAGTTCTTAGGCAGCATTTTTCTTACTTTTATTTGTAAATTTCAATTATAATTGATGGAAATATTTTTTCATTGGGGTGGGTGTGTGTGTGTGTGTGTGTACAGTGAAATTAACATTTACTGAAGGAAATCTAATCCTTCAAAGCCTACCTATAGCCAAGAAGGGAATGTAGTGTCTCTGGAAACCAAAAGATAAAAACATAGCACGTATATGAAAAAGAGTGTGTTATTACTGAATGCAATATAAGAAAAGCAGAAAAGATAAAATACATGTATGTCACATAAAAAAGTGGTTGACAAGCTAAACTGCATGCTGTATTTAAAAAAACCAACTGTTGTCATGTATTATTAATAAGAATAATACTTAACACTTATATAGCAATATGCCTTTTAGCACACTTTACAAAGGAAAATAAATATCATTGTGACAACGTTATCATCCTGGGGGAAAAAAAGCCAAAGGCATAACTGAATTTTAAAAACAAAAGGGAAAAGGCATGGCACACAATATCTGAACAATAAATTATCATGAAAGATGAAAATATCAGCTAAATATGCTTTATTTTACAATAAAAAATCATATTTAATAATATTTAAAAGTTTAAAACCATTGAACTCCAGGTTTCACTACACTAGACACGAAGAGCCAATTTAAAAAAATTAATTGAGGACTGAATCTTGCTTGACTGGCTGGTATGATGACATGATTTTTGAATTCTAAAAAACCCTCTTAGCGACTTGATACTTGCTAAATATGCAGTGTTGGTGTAGACGTGTCAGTCCCAGGATATTAGAAAGACAAGGTGGGTGAGATAATATCTTACTGGACCAGTGTCTGTTGGTGAGAGAGACAAGCTTTTGAGCTTACACAGAGCTCTTCTTCAGGTCAGGGGAACGTTCTCAGAGTTCTTGTCATGGTTCCTTTAATGGATGTCATGGCTGTGACAAACATACAGCTTTGGGCATGATACCGGAACTGGATGCAAGTGGGCAGATCTCATTGTAGGACGGGGACATGATTTCCATTTTACAGATCAGGAAACTGAGGACCAGAGGTAAAGCTGACTTGCCCAAGGTGAAGCAGAGAATAAGCAGCAGAGCTGGGAATAGAACATAGGTCTCCTGAATACCTCTATCTGATACCTTATCCATTGGAATGCACCAAGGGAGGAGGACGTAGAGAAAACCTCAACATTAATTTTGGTATAACTGTAATGGAAGCAATATACATACTGGCTCAAATGAAAATGTTTGCCAGAACAGCCTATCCTGCCAAGCTGCTTTTTATTAGCATGTCATGTAAATCTTGAATCAGGGTAGCAGAGCAAACCATGTAAATGTCTGAAATTCCAAATGGAGAAGGATTTATTGCAGATGGTTGACTGTAACATCAGTAAAATTTGAAATCGCACTTGTCTGTTTTAATAATAAATCTGCCTACTTCTCTTTTTTTCTTTATTCTGTCTTAAAGAATAACTTTCAATTGTCAGCTCTAAATGTGAGGAGTTTACTGGCCTAGACTGCCCAGGCTTCAGTTTCTAATTTAAAAAAATACTCTTGTTCTGCAGAGATTTCAAGCTCTTCTGACCAGCATTTGCATTTTAATGATAGAATTATCAAAGTGGATTTGCTTTCTTTTTTGCTTTGACACAAAATACATTTTAACGTATTTATTAATTTAATACATTTTAATATAGCAACCTTCTAGAATTGTTTACTTGTATAGGAGATGAAAGGATCCAGACAAATATGATGAGCATGCTGGTCTAACCCTTGCAGTTAGTTTAAAAAAAAAAGACTTGAAATATTTTTTTTTTTGTATCTTTATTTTGTTTTCACTCAGTCTTTCTCATATCTTCTTGTCTTGGATCATGTTTGTAACTTGAGGGCTGATATCTAAATTGTCTTGTGGGAATGCTTCAGAATTAAAATACTTTTATTTTGGGGGAGAAAACATGATGTAATCAGGGAAATACATACAGGTATTAATTATCTTGCAGTTTCTGTTCAGGCAAAACTCAGGTTGAATTTAAATATTGCCTTAATTAGCACTGCAAGATTGGACCTATAGTGTCACTGCTTTGCTTTAAAAGAAGTTATACTTTCATCTTGATTTAGATAAGTTTTGTTTAAATAGATTAGTAAAGGTCAATGAATGGTAAATCTTTTTACTCATATATCATCATTTTTCTTCTGAGGCTCTCACAGCACTTCACTAACATTAATTAAGCTACGCAGTAACCCTGTATGAGCTGCTCTGGTGAATAAAAATGACTGAATCAATTTGGTGTGTGACCTTGGGCAAATTGTATAAGCTATGAACCAGAGATAGAATCCAAGACTCCTGACTCTGCGCTAACCACTTGGTAACATGCCCATTCAAACTTCTGTACTATAGATGTTCCAATAATCTACTGGCTTTCCCAACTCTGTCTGCCTGCTCCGTGTAAATTCCACATCTACGTAAAGTCTGTAGAGACAAATAGCAGTAGTTAATGTTCTTGTTGTAGTATTTGGGGTTTTATTTTAAATAAATCTCATTATTGGTTAAGAAGTATTAATGTGTTCCGTATCAGCATTCCCAATATCACCAGAAACATCATATGAGGCATTATAGCCAAGGACAGAAAAATTTGTATAACCAAGTACAATATGCTTAATACCAAGGGGTCAAATTCATCTCACCAACTAATAGGACATGTCCAGATGAAGTAAATGGGACCCTTTGCGTCAGGCTAATAAAATTCGACCCTGTATTTATATCAAGTGTAGTATATGCATGTTTTCTATCCATTAATGTTGCATTGCCCAATATTCTCTGCTGCAATAATATAACATGTTGTGTTAGTTGGCAGGGGGAAGTCTGATCAGAAGAACATTCTCATCCTCCAGAGACACCTGCCCTCCAGTGGGATCTTGCTGAAGAGCAGAGGCAGATTGACACTAGCTAGCACTGAGTCCTGGTCTACACTACGCGTTTAAATTGATTTTAGCAGTGTTACACCGATTTAATGCTGTACCCGTCCACACTACAATGCTCTTTATATCAATATAAAGGGCTCTTTAAATTGGTTTCTGTACTCCTCCCCAACAAGAGGAGTAGCGCTAAAATCAGTATTACCATATCGGATTAGGGTTAGTGTGGCTGCGAATCGAGCGGTGCTCCATGGTCCGAGACTGAGCCGTGATTTCCGGAGCGTTGCCTGTGGGTAGCTTTCCATAGCATATCATAGGCCCCAGTCTCCCCTGCCCCTATCCACTTCTGGTGAGAGCAGTGGCTGGAATGGCAAATCATTGTCACGGGTGGTTCTGAGGTAAATGTTGTCCCAAGTCAGTTCCTTCCTCCAGATAATCATCAACGGAAGCATCATGTTCGCGCCTTTTTCTCTTGGATTGCTCTGCAGTCCCATAGCCCGGCAACTATGGAGCCCGTTCAGCCCATTTTTTATTTCTTTATTTATTTATGTTTTTACAGTCACCGTATGTGTACTGGATGCCGACGGGACAGAGGCGATCTCCAGTGGCTACACAGCAGCATTCATTTTGCGTTTTGCCATGATGTAAGATTGGTTATCATGTTCTGTACCGTCTGCTGGCCAGCGTAAATGGAGCGGTGCTCCATGGTCCGAGACTGAGCCGTGATTTCCGGAGCGTTGCCTGTGGGTAGCTTTCCATAGCATATCATAGGCCCCAGTCTCCCCTGCCCCTATCCACTTCTGGTGAGAGCAGTGGCTGGAATGGCAAATCATTGTCACGGGTGGTTCTGAGGTAAATGTTGTCCCAAGTCAGTTCCTTCCTCCAGATAATCATCAACGGAAGCATCATGTTCGCGCCTTTTTCTCTTGGATTGCTCTGCAGTCCCATAGCCCGGCAACTATGGAGCCCGTTCAGCCCATTTTTTATTTCTTTATTTATTTATGTTTTTACAGTCACCGTATGTGTACTGGATGCCGACGGGACAGAGGCGATCTCCAGTGGCTACACAGCAGCATTCATTTTGCGTTTTGCCATGATGTAAGATTGGTTATCATGTTCTGTACCGTCTGCTGGCCAGCGTAAATGG
>NC_133771.1:124799184-124878440 GCF_003597395.2 Chelonoidis abingdonii
GCCGAATTAATGTGCTTAGTGTGGCCGCGTGCACTCGACTTTATACAATCTGTTTTATAAAACCGGTTTATGTAAAATCAGAATAATCCCGTAGTGTAGACGTACCTAGAGTGTAGTTCGAGATGCATCCTCCGGTTCATTTCAGGTTTGAGAAGGAATACTAGGAACTGGTTTCTCTAGCTACCCATCCATCTCTAGGCACATGGCCCCTTTGCTATAGTAACTAATCTAAGTACCATATGTTAAAAGGAGAGGAGACCTGGAATCAAGGTTGAAACCACAAAGAGATTTCAACACCATAGACTCCACTATTTTAGGCCAAGAAGACCATTTAGTAAATTACACCTATCCTGCGGGAATTGGCAGATACTGACCTGTTTGGTCATCTGTGCTAGAAATAAATGAAATCAGAAATGTTAAAGGCAGCAGAAGGCCATATATTCCACCAAGGCCTAACCTTATGTTATGAAACTGAAGAAAATGTGAAAGGTCGATCTTGCTCAGAATGTAATAAAATAAATATGACCATATAAATAGTTAAATCACCGTGGGAAGAAGTTCCATTTGGTATAAATCATACACGTCAACTCAAAAGCATGTAGCAACCCTGTCAAAATACCTATTGCATTGCCTACTGAATGATGATAATTCTGGGGTAATGTCTTCCTATGAAGTTTCACAGTCTCCATGGCTAGAACACTAACTGTGCTTGGACTTTATTTTGTTACCTATAGCAATGCAATAGGAAATGAACAAAATGAAAGCTAATGTTTTAAAGTATGATTATTTTAAAAGATTGAATGTTTAATCAGTGAAACTAACCTATTGATTTTTTTTTTTTTAAATTAGGCGTACCCTGTTTTCCAGGAAATGATATGTCAATATACTGAAGAGTAGTGCCCCAAGTTAGAAAGCAGGGAGAGATTAAACTACAGCAGTGTTCTTATGTTTCTTCAGTCATGGAGCATAGTTTATGTGTAAATAGGGGCTGGTGAGACAAGAGAAGGGGAGAGGAAGTAACTATGGTTCCTATTTGCAGTATATTTGTATATAGCATCTTTCACACAAAAGTCTTATTAATCACGTCATATTTGATTAGTCCATAGTACAAGCATTAAATGCAAACTACTATATGTTGTAAAGCAAGGGTATGATAAAGGTAAATAGTTGTATGTTTTACCTGGGAGCTTTTGGGGGAAAGAACAGGGAAACTGCGAGGCTAACAGAAAAGAATAGGAATGTTTTATTAGATCGAAGGATTGAATGCTAGGCTGAGGAGGAGAGGTGGACATTGATTTGAAGAGAGTTGATCAAGTAGGTAAAGAAAGGAATAGAGGCTGCTCTAGGTGGTGGAGGATTGTGGGGGAGAAGAGTCTATTCTCCACTATCAATAGATGGGAGTAACAGCAGTCTGGTATTGGAAGCACATAGGGGTCTATATGAAGTTTCAACAATCGCATCTGCTTTCTCTCCTCATAACATGTTAGGGACAGGGTCCATGACTGGATCAGCAATGGTTGTATAGGACCTAAGATGAATGGTGAGGTTGTATGTTCATAGCACAAACACAGCAGGAGACCATCATTGCCTTTTAGTCCCTTGTATTGTGCTTTCCATGCTGCCTAGAAGTAATGATATGTAATGTCATTAGTATTGTACTTCCAAACTGCACCACCTACTCAGCTTTGTGCACAATCATTATTGATTTATCTAGAAGTCTTTATGTGGCATTTTGCAAAGTCATGTTAGATTTGTGTGTTTATAATATGTGAGTAGGGAGCACAGCACTTTCAGGCAGTTCTTTTTATTTTTCTTCTCTAAAAGTAACAATAATATATTTCTGTTTCCAAGGATAAAGGGAAATGACCAAGTAGTTTAATCGCCAACATTAAATGGAATGCTTTTTCTTATTTTCTTTGGTTTCCTCTCTTTCTTTAGTAAGAGCTGTCATATTCCAGTTCAGCTATAATTTAGATGTGAGTTTTAAATATTGAGGCGAATAACTCCTAACAGACCAGCCCAAAGGGTGAGGAAGGAATTTCACCTTAGGAGGAGCTGAGAAGAAAAGTGGAGATTTCCTGGCACACAAGTACCCAAGATAAGAAAGAGGCTTCAGTCTGATTGCTGCTCCTGGATTAAATTCTGTCCCTGCTGAAATCAGTTTTCCCAAGGACTTCAGCAAGCTAGGATTTCAGAACTCTCATAATCTTAGGCCTTGGCTACACTGGAGAGTTGCAGCGCTGGTGAAGGGGTTACAGCGCTGCAACTCACTCTGTGTACACACTTGGAAAGCCCAGCCAGCGCTGCAACTCCCTGGCTGCAGCGCTGGCTGTACACCTGGTCTGATTGGGGTGTAGCGATTCCATCGCTGGTGATGCAGTGTTGGTCATCAGGTGTGGACACCAAAAGCGCTGTTGTTGGCCTCCAGGGTATTAGGAGGTATCCCAGCATACCTTTTCGGCCACTCTGCTCATCGTTTCACACTCCACTGCCCTGAGCTCAGGTGACCCGCCCTTTAAATGCCGCGGGAATTTTAAAAATCTCCTTCCTGTTTGCTCAGCCAGGCGTGGAGTGCAATCAATCAATCAATCAATCACTGACCATGCCTCCACGCCGCAAACGAGCCCCAGCATGGAGCAATGGTGAGCTGCAGGACCTCATCAGTGTTTGGGGTGAGGAAGCTGTGCAGTCACAGCTGCGCTCCAGCCGTAGAAATTGTGATACCTATGGCCAGATATCAAAGTCCATGCTGGATAGGGGCCATGAACGGGACGCCCTGCAGTGCAGGGTCAAAGTAAAGGAGCTGCGGAGTGCCTATTGCAAAGCCTGTGAGGGAAACTGCCCCCACGACCTGCCGTTTTTACAATGAGCTGGACGCGATACTTGGGGGTGACCCCACTGCAAATCCAAGGACCACGATGGACAGTTCAGAGCCGGGAGAGGAGGTGGAGGAGGCTGTGGAGGATCCAGAGACTGAGGGTACTGGAGTGGTGGAAGATACCCCAGAGTCCCAGGAGGCATGCAGCCAGGAGCTCTTCTCAAGCCAGGAGGAAGCTAGCCAGTCGCAGCAGCTGGAACGTGGTTGGTTGAAGAGAGCGAGGAGCGTGTCTCCCGGTAGCACTTTTACCATGTTTTGTGAGGGGGGTGGTTATGGCTGCCTGCGTGCCGTGCGTGCATGCATGCTGCGCTAGTGTGCATACCATTTGCTTGGTCTATCACGTCCGGTACTTGGCCTCTGTTCTCTTGCAAACGTTCTGCCAGAGCTGGGGATGTGCTGCGGCAGTTTATGGGAGAGTACTGTGGGTCTTTTTGTCCCAGTCGTGGCTAACGTCGTCCGCAGCCACTGTTGCCGTGAAGGATAGTGGGGGGCACTTGCTGCACCAGGCAGTGCCTAGGGACCAGTGCGGTCCCCATTGCTGGAGACGCCCTTCCGGCTCTTGCCCAGGTGCGCAGGGCAGGGGATGTATCTGGACGGCTCAAATGGCTGTGGAATTAGTGATACTTGTTCGATGTCTGTCCCCCGTCTAGCTGCTTCTTCTGCTTTCTGTGCCAAACGCCATTGAGAGCCCTTATCTGGCATTCCCTTTCCCAGGGGTGTGAGTCGCTAGCAGAACAGTGATTCCAGGAGTAAAGTGCTGTGGCACTTGTGGGGGGTGGTGTTCCGTGGTCTTCCCAGTGCTTCTCTGCTGTTCCCCATGCCAATCCCTTGAGCCCTGACTCCACTCAGCAGCTCCATTCCAGGGGACGGCCAGCAGAAACATTGATTCCTTAGTTGACCCGCCCTGTATCCACCTGTCTTCTTCTGCTGTTGCCTCTCTGTGGCTATGGAGGTGTGTGTAAATGCTGCTCAAAGAGGTCTACAACTCTGCACGTGTTATCCCATGCCGCTCTGTACTACTGCTTCTGTTTCTTTTTTAAGTGTTCGCCTTGATCATCGGTCGTTAGTCAGAGAAGAGATCAGAACTTGACGAGGCGACAAAGCAAGACCAAGATTTGGTGAACGCGTTATGAATCGTATGCCAGAGCAGTAACGGTTCAGGATGGGAGGAGAGGAGATGCCCGTGGAGGCAACAGAAAGCATTGAACAAAGTATTGGTACGGGAAAAGCATTGCAAAGGGACACTACAACCAGCTTCTTCAGCTACTGGCGCTGCCCCACGACTGTAGTGGCAGTCAATGGTAGCCATGCAGGCAGATCTATCCGGTGCTACCCCACCCCGTCCCAAAGCTCTTCCTTTTGCCCCAGTGTTTGCTAGAACCCTTCCCCGGTATCCTGCTTCTGACCACCACAGGGCCCCCACCTGTTCGTTCACCGGACGAGCCCTGAGAGCTACGGACCTTTTACCTCTGCACTCAACCCATTCACCTTCAAGGCTGTGCTGAAGTGCAGAGGCATTGCCGCGCACTTCCAGCCGGAATATGCAAACATCTGCTGTCTTCTCACTCTACCCTGCCCCTCATCCTTTTATGTCTGTATTTTTTACGGTTTCTTGTAGCTTTTAAAACAGTTTTTCTTTTGCGAACAGCGAATACTGTACCGCAAGGAAGAAATCCGTCTGTACCACTGCATTACCCAGCGCAAGGCACCAACTTATGTTGGCTTCAGCTCACATGTTCCTCCAGGATCCCTAATCCTGGAATGCCTGTGGTGGGCCTTCTAGTAGCCTGTCTCTGGCTGTGCAATTCAGCTCTCCAGGCGTTGAATCCTCGGAGGTCCATTGTCCGGACTGTTTCCCCTTCCCTTACCAAGATTTATGGGGTACAGCACACGGCCTTATAACGCAGGGATGCTGCTTTCCCCAAGTCTAGGCTTTCCAGAAGACACTCAAGCGTCCTTTAAATGCCGCCGATAGCACCCTCCACAGTCAATTTGCACCAGCGCTCGCTGTAGTTGACTGCGGCCTTGCCCTGCTCAAGCCTTAGGCTATGGTTCATGAGCCAGGCTATTACCGGGGTAGCGGCGGCTCAGGATCCAATGGGCATTGTCGACGTCCCCTGACTGTGACTCTTGCGATCTGGAGAAAGTTCCGGGCCTGCAGCTTCCTTGAACAGCACTGTTTCCGAAAGGATGCCTGTGCATCATAGCACCTTTCAGGCCGCCTGTGTAACTGTCATGTGAACTTCCCACGGGGGTGATCACAAGCGCCTGGGAACTACATTAGGAATACCCCTTCCGTTAATGTACGGTCGGATGCCTGATTGGGTGGGCCAGATGGATATGCCCGTTGCCCATCTATCGCCCCTTCTCCCCCCGTTACGGAAAGCCATTTGTTGCAAAGCATCCAGAATGTCCGGCACATTCCCGAGTCGACATTCTTTCTCGAGGGATGCGACTTAATGGACCCTGCAACTTGATCACACTATTCCACTGGCTTTCCTCCAAAAAAACTGTCGCACCGTCGTGGCAGTGTCTTTGGAGTTGCCTCTTCCAAGACTGTCGAATGCTCACCACTGTTCCATGACAGGGCGTCTTTCAATCTCGTCCGTTGCGCCCAGGGTAGGGGGCGGTCGCACACGTCCGGAAAGTGGCTTTTCTCATCCGAAACAGTTCTGCAGCCCGCTCCGTCATCGCCAGCTTGCAGGACGTGATGTCCCACCATCCGTGCTTTTGTTTTTCCGCCCAAAGGCAGCGTTTCCACGACTGCTAGGCAGCCATTACTGCCACCAGCATTTGTGTCACTGCGTCAGGTGATCTGTATCTGTATTCGGATAGTCACGGTCGGTATCGTCACTGTCAGCTTTGGAGCAGAAGGAATGCCCACTGCAAAGTGATGTTGCTGGCGATCATTCGATCGGCAACGTCTCAGGCAGCTCGGCGTCCATTTCTAACAGAAACCGAGGGCAGATTCCAATGCACGCCAAATTGCTGGAGCGATGACCACGGGGAGCTGGGACGGAAGCGGACATGACCCGCACCCTTGCGTCCCTTCCACAACCCACCGCACCAAGATGGGCGCGAGGTGCTCTGTGGGTAGTGGCCCCAATGCCCTTTCCCATCACGCCGCTTGGGCCAACTGCGTGCAAATGTGGCCACACTGCAGCGCTGGTAGCTGTGAGTGTGGCCACACTGCAGCGCTGTTCCTACACAGCTGTACGACCACAGCTGTAACTCCCAGCGCTGCACATTTCCAAGTGTAGCCAAGCCCTTAGACAATGAATGAGCAAGGGGTCTGCTGGCACAAGGTAAACATTCTGACTTTAAGGATATTGGAACTTGATTTCCCTGTGCTACATGGGTTTTGGTATTTTAATTGTCATTAGAGATGGACAAAATGCTTCAAATAAAAATTTGTTGTTGTTGTTGTTTTTGAAAACAGCCTTTTATCAAAGGAAAATTTTCATGAAAATTTGTCGCCATTGATGAAATTAGTTTTTTATGACAAAAATGATGTCCTTTTTTGATATTTCTTTCAAATTTTTACCTGTTTTTAGTAATCCCCCTCAAAATTATAATAATCATTTAACTCTTTTGATAATATTTTCAATAAAAGTTTCAGGGGGAAATTCACAAATTTCCAGAAATATAAAAATGTATCTATTTCAAGCCCTCTGAAGTGAATGCAACTTTGAAATTTTTTTGCAAAACTAATTTTTCATTTTTCTACCCACTCTAATTATCATTTTTTTAATCAGTTGCAAAAAGAAAATCATTTTACTAGAACAGAAAGCTTTTTACATTGCTCCTCTCCTCACAAAGGAGGAAAGATGGTCAAGATTCGGAATAGGTAGTCAGGAGACTTGGATTCTGTTCTGTCTCTGCCACAGAATTACAGTATGACCTTGGGCAAGTCACTTAGAACAATATTTTCAAGAGAAGCCTCTGATTTCAGGAGGCTCTGTTTTTGGGTGCAAAAGCTGAGCTATCTTGGGCTGGACTTTCAGAGCTGTTGATAGTTCACACCTTCACTAGAAATCATTGGGGCTGTTGATGCTCAACATTGCTGAAAATCTGGCCCAAGGTATCCCAAGTTCAACACCCAAACTCAGAAGCTGCTTTTGAAAAATGTGGTCTTAACCTTCTGTGCCTCAGTATCGCAATGTGTAAAATGAGGGTGATAGTACCTCATACCTTCCAGATGTGTTGTGACAGTAAATCATTTACTTTTCATCAGTGTGTATGAGATCCTTGGGTAGAACATTGTTTATTTATTATTTATTTATCATTTGTTATTATTTATTCTATTAGTATTTTATTATATCAAACTGAGTAATCTTGTGGTGTTTTTAAACATTAAAAAAGGCTAACTCAATGGTAATCATCATTTTGTGAGGGTGGGGAAGAGGGTATGTACACTGTTTTTTCCCCAATAATAAATGCAGTAACATAAATACAGTAAATGTATAACTGTGCAATAGTACCATGATCTGCTTGTCTTGACCAACACAAGTCAGAGTCCAATAGTCCAGCCCTGGACATTTGGACAGTTCTCAACCTTGCCTTATATAATCACACAGATCTCAGGCCTGGATGATGCAGACCAACCTGGAGGTATCATTTATCATACCAAAGCTAAAAAAGAGTTGCGTGGAATGCAAAAGCTTGTCCCTTTCCCCAACAGAAGTCAATCCAATAAAATATACTGGCTCACTCGCCTTGTCTACTCTGTATGTATAATCTTGACTTTCGCAGATTTGTTTGCATTTTGTAGGCGGCAAGGATGATTGTGTATCATCTCTCTTAAAGACCTGAATTACCTGTGATGCCTACAATAAATTGCCAACCGATAATGGCTATACAGGTGGCCAGCAGGGATTACTGATGTCGTTGTCTCTTGCTTATTTATGTCTTTAAAAAAAAATCAAACCTACAAATTATACAGATAGCTAGTTTATTTTAGCCTTGGTGTGTTTCTGTCACTGTCATTCAGTTCTGCCTCCCCTTTCTCCTTCGATTTTTGTTACACCAGTTTATTACATCTTGTCTTAAACTAACTTGTCTTAAAATGATCTATGCATGTGGACTCTGCTGCCTGTGCATTGAAATTGATGGGGGCCTGGCTGCATGTATTAAATCGCAGAACTGATGCCCTTAGACCGTAAGCCCCATGAGGCAGGGGCTATCTCTTTTCTATGAATTAGTATTGCACTAAGCACAATTGGCTGGATCCTCTGGGTTCTATGGTAAAAATAATTATGTTTCAAGACTTGCGTGAGCCTATTGAAAGAGTAGCTGAAATAAACTTTGCATGCTTGTGTAGAACTGAAAATATATCTTTCAAGTATATTTCAATGTTGCCAACCTCAAAGATTCTAATATCATGGAATGGAATATTATTGGCTGAAGAATCACAAGTTTTAAAAAACAAAAAAAAAATTGGTCTTTTTTTTTTCCCCCCCTTCTGGTTTTTGAGCCTTTAAGATTCATGTTTTCAAGCTTTTCTCGAGAACCAGGAGAGCTAGAAACTCAGTTTTTTTTTGTTTGTTTGTTTGTTTTAAATAAAGAGATTTTCCTGTCTTTGTATGGTTCTAAAGGCTGGAGCTTTAAAGAAAACACTGAATATTGCAAGACTCGTGATAAAATCACAATAATACTATGGACATATATGTCTCAGGAGCGATAGCCAAATTAGTAACTTTTTGCAGAAATACAATTTCTGCTCTGGTACTAATCTGAAATACTGATTCTTAAGGATACTGCACCAAATTAGGTGGTGACTTGTCCCAGTATTCCATGTCAGATGTAAATAGGCCAGAGAATGACTGAATATAGCAGTTTAATTTGCTGCTTTTTAGCATTCAGTGGAACTAGTGTTACTTTCCTACTATGTTGTGGGCATGGTAGTCTGGCTGGAAAAGTCTGAGCTTAGGCTTCCCTGCTTAACATTGTTCATAGCTATATCTGGCTAGAAATCACACTTGGAGTAAAGCAGGGGACTGTGTATGAGGTATATGGGGTGCAAGGCAGCTCTTTCTGGCTTGGCTAAACAGCCCTCCCGCACAGCTCCCGCCCTCTCCTCCTGGGTTGGCATGGTAGGAGCTCCTCCTCCTGTTGCAGTCAAGGTTAATCACTGATTAACACAATCAAGAAAACAAAAACAGAGTTCAGGCAAATCAGCTGGGAGCTCTAGGTGCTATCAGAATATAAATAGTAATCATGGCTGATATAAAGCACATCTTTTGTTTAATAAACAATAAGGCCCTGCTTTGAATTGCAGAATGATTATCACATAATAGCAGCTGAGTTGCGGATAAGACATGGAAAATTGCGGAAAAGAAATAATGGACCTTTATTAATTGCAGTAATTTGGAAAAGCTGGAGAAGACCTGTTTTAGAAAAATTACTGGAACAGTGTAAACACTCAAGTATTACATTATGCCTGCTAATTTTTTTGATAACCAGACATTTTGCTGCAACTATGTTAAAGTCATTAATGCGTGTGGCCGATAGTGGGAGCCCTGCGGTTCATGGGGCTGACAGCCCAAGCTCCAGCCATTATCAGCTCAGCTAAATAGGATTCTCCTGTACTAATGGGGGGAAAAATGTGTGTTGCAAACCTCGAAATGTATGCAAAACTTCAGACAGTGCAAAGTAAGCTAATTAAAATCAAAATTCCAGTGCAAGCCTAATATTGCAGGATCCGCAATTTCCGCAGTATTGCAAATTAAGTAGGGCCTTAATGAACAATATAGTTACATGTTGGTTTTAAAAAAAGAAAGAAAAGCTGGAAGCATATTTTGTCCCTCGCCAGCCAAATTTGAGATCTAGATAAACAAGGAGGTTTAAAAATATTTCCTTACCCATTTAAAGCCTTGCACTTGACTTGGGCTCCACATTGTCTGTTGTTGATTTTTTCAAATTAAAAAAGTGACATTTAATCCTTGCATAAATGTGCTGAGTTTTAATTTATAAGATGGAAGCAAAAGACATGTCACAAGAATAAGAAAGCCTTAATACTGTATGAAAAATGATTTTCAAAGTCTTTCCTTTTTGCTGATTCTATTGTGTTCATGTCATCATAATAACAATGCAGTCAGTTCTTGTGGAGAGTTTTTAGTGCTTTTAGTATTAATTAAATGTAATTCAACAAAACGAAGTTGACATTGAAAACAAAACTGGAAAATTTTGAATGCTTTACTTTTCAAACAAAATTATCATCAAATATTGTAGAGAAATGTAACAAAAAGGGCCTGATCCGAAACTCATTGAAGTCCATGGAAAGACTCCAATTGATTTTGTTGGCCTTTGGCTCAAGCACTATTTAGAATATATTAGAGCTTACTAAAAAAAACAAACAAACCCAAAACTATTAGCTATGAGTAGCTACATGAGGACACAAGAGCTCAGATCCTAAATACCTTTGAGGATCTGGGCCCAGAAAGCCGAATGGAGAATATTAAAGGTAACACAAGCTTGGAGCCTCTGAGGGTATGTGTACACTGTAACATAAGCCCAGTGTTTGAACTTAGGCTCAAGCCTGGCCCACCTTCCATCTACACACAAGTCTCACTAACTCAGGGGTTGGACCCGGCATTCCAGGACCCTATGGGAGGGAGGGTCTGACCTTGGGCCAAGCCAGACTTAGGGCTTGCATTGCAGTGTAGATATACCTTGAAAATTTGGGCTGTTAGTGAAGCTTATGCATCATGGTGGGGTGTTTTATAGGCCTCGCTCTGGCTCTCTGATCAGGGGTGCGTTTCACCTTTAATTTGTTGTCATGCGTTTTAGCCAATTCAAAAGTCATCTGAATGGTTTGGCAATCTTTCTTCCTTTCCTTATCTCTCCTCCAAATACAATAAGTGCCAAAAATGAAATTGGAGATATTTGAGCAGCTGTGGAGTCAGCACCTTTGGTTAGATGTTAAATTTAAATGAAGGAAACATCCTAAACATGATCTTGTGAAATGAGAACATCTGCTCTGTGTTTTAAAGAAGTTGGATTATAAAATGCTGTTACACAAAGGACTTATTTTGGAGCTAGCTACCCCCAGACATATGAAGTCATTGCCCTACTTTCATTTGTAATTATAGAAGTGAGTTTATGATTCTAAATGTCAGAGGCTCCTTGGTATTTTGATCATGGCAGCTCACATCAGGCTGAGATTTAGCCAGAAAGTTACTAAATTGGATAGTTTGGGTATACTAGAGGTACGTATATTAGAGTATACGTGGACCTCATCATTCTAATTGTATGAATGTCTGTATCTAAATGAACTCTTGGGCAGTGTATCAAATTCAAAGAAAGCACAGACATTCTGTTAGAGGATCGCTTCCACCCAATCTTCTTCACTTCCATTTATACCATAATCAGGAGAAGGAGAGAGAGAAATCATCAAGTTTTCCTAAGGTTCCATTTGAAAATAGACAAGAGCCAGGGCATTTCAAGTTAAATATTGTCACTGTGCCCTTAGCTCATGTCAGCAGGCCAATTAGTAAGTGTTATCTGTAAAATCATATCCTCTTCTCAAATCCTTATAAGAGCCACAGACAACAAGGTGATCTTAAAATGCAGGAGCATCTTAACTCAGGCTTTTATAGGATTAGATAAGAACTATAATGTTGTTAGGTACAGGAGAGAAACTAACTGCTCTAAGTTCCCCTTGCAGTTTGTCTATCTTGTCTATAAAAAGTCCAGTCACAGTACTATCTAGGTATTAAGGGGCCTGATTTTCAGCAGTGTGGAGCACTCATAACTCCATTTAAAATCAGTGGAGCTGCAAATACTCCCCCCACCTCTAAAGATCTAGAGACGGTTGTTAGAGAAGGTATTTTGTTGTCTTCCTTCATAATACTGTTGAGCATTATTGATGCATTCTGCTACGTTAGTAGTTCTCAGCCAGAGGTCTGGGGCCCCTTGAGGGCCTGTGAGGTTTCAGGGGGTCCGCCAAAATAAACGAGAGAGGGGCCAGCATTAGACTCGCTGGGGCCCAGGGCAGAAAGCCCAAGCCCCACCACCCAAGACTGAATCTGAAACCCGAGCAACTTAGCTTCATGGGGCCCTGGGCAATTGCTCTGCTTGCTGTCCCCTAACGCTGGCTCTCGCTTTTAATATACTGGATATGCAGAAAAACAGTTGTTGTGATACAGGTGAGCTGTGGAATTTTTATAGCATGTTGAGGGAGAGGAGGAAGCTCAGAAAGAAAAAGGTTGAGAACCCCTGCCCTACATGGTTGCTGCATTTCACCCCAATGTGAATGAAGTGATTGCTCCTACACATGGGGCAGCCAGAAGGCTCCGCACGCTGCCCCCGCCTCAAGTGCCACCTCAACAGCTCCCATGGGCTGGTAACTGTGGCCAATGGGAGCTGCAGGGGTAATGGCTGCAGACAAGGCAGCGCGCAGAGCTGCCTGGATGCACCTCCGCGTAGGAGTTGGAGAGGGGACATGCAGTTACTTCTGGGAGGTGCTTGAGGTAAGCACTGCCCGGAGCCTGCACCCCTGACCCCCTCCTATACCCCGACCCCCTGCACCAGCCCTGATCATCCTCCCACCCTCCGAACCCCTCGGTCACAGCCCGGAGCACCCTCCTGCACCCCCAGCCCCACCCCAGAGCCTGCACCCCCAGCCGGAGCACTCACCTCCTCCCACACCCTAACCCCCAATTTTGTGAGCGTTCATGGCCAGCCATACAATTTTCATACCCAGATGTGGCCCTCGGGCCAAAAAGTTTGCCCACCCCTGCGCTAAGATGACATGGTTCATTTCAGGTGCATACTGGGTCCTCTAAAGTGGCTTCATTTATTGGCTTCATGCTAATTATAAATGAGACCAGTCATGGCAGGTTTTAGCTTGGTTAAGTTCTGTAGAAAGAATCCAAACATCTCTAATGCAAGAAGGAAGAACCCATACAAAGCCTTATTCCCTCTGCAATCGGTAGCAGAGAAGAAACATTCAAGTTAAATTATGTTCCTAGTTCTCATGGAGTTTGGAATGTTTTTAAAGGGGTTGTTGATGCAAAGGGCTAGATTCAACCCTGGTGAAAGTGGACCTGGCTCCACTGAAGTCAGTAGAATTGAGAATTTGGCCCAGGGAATCTGTTAGCCTTTGAGGTGAGGGGCAGGGGAAAGTGATTTGAGAAAGGAAGATTGTTTGTTTACTCTTTCTGCAGTGGAGCTCTGGATTACCACATACAACATGTTTTTGTTAATTTCAGAGGTATCTGATGTCTTCCGTAAAGGCCTTATAGTTAGGAGAATTCTGAATTGCTTGACAGCCATAATAAAATGAGTCCTGTAATAAAATGAGTCCAGCTGTTCTTGAGAGCTGCATGATATTATGCCGAAAATTACCATTTTGTAGATCATATTCAGAATTTAAATGTGACATTGTTTATTTTGCAGTATTAGTTAATTGAGTCTCTTGTAAAACACTTGTTAACACTGTATACAGACATGGTAATGCTGCATTTGTTTGAAATCTCTTTAGGTTGTACTGGTGAGATGGAATGAACCATTCCAGAAACTGGCAACCTGCGATGCAGATGGAGGAATTTTTGTTTGGATTCAGTATGAAGGCAGATGGTCTGTGGAGCTTGTGAATGATCGTGGGGCACAGGTTGGTATGAACATTTTCTCTTTAGTCAAGAACAGTCAAATCATAAGAGGTTCAAAATGAAAAAGATGAAAATGTAAAGTGCAATCTTCCTTTTTAAAAAACATTTCTTTATTGAAATGACTAAACAGGTAGTGTCATAGAAATTCCTGCTACACTGAGCTGCTTGGATTTTACAAACGGGATGAAATTTGCTATGAGGCAGAAAGCCAGGACAAGATTCACACTATACTTAAGACTTCAGAACAAGGCTTAAGTAAGACTTAAGTGGGACTTTAGTGGCCCACTGGTGAATTTCACTCAGAGGGAGCATGATAAAGGAATAGTCCTTTTTTATCCCATTGTATCTAGTTAACAGTCTCAAGAAGTTTTTGTTTTTTAACTCTTGTTACTGGTTCTCAGTGTATTAATGAGTTTTTCACTGGTGGCACAGTATGAAATGGCTAAACTCTCAATTAATCACCATCAGGAACTCTTCTGATTTCCATTGCCATGTGATAAAAATGTGTTATTCTAAGCAAGTTTTACGACACCGTATATTAATTCCATGTTAAACTTCTCGATAATAAATCATATATAAAATGGTTATAGTAATACTTGCAGGGCTAACTTAACATTTGAAAAGCACTTTGAGATCTTGAGATGAAAGGTAGCATGAAAATGCTAAGTATTAATATTGTTGCTTATTCATTGTTGGGGAACATCCATGAAACCACAAAACTGCTATAAAAGAAGAAATTAGCACATTAACATTTTACCAAAATTTCATACAAATCCATACCACACTTCTAACTGTTTAGCCCTTTGGCTAAGCTATCCTCATTTGGTGCTATTCAATGGTGCCTTAATTATAACAACTTGGAAGTGATTGCATGATTAATGTCTAATCTCTTGTCTATGTATATGTTAAGGTGAGCGACTTTACATGGAGCCATGATGGGACTCAAGCACTCATCTCCTATAGGGATGGGTTTGTGCTGGTTGGTTCAGTCAGTGGACAGAGACATTGGTCTTCAGAGATTAACTTGGAGAGTCAGATCACCTGTGGCATATGGACTCCTGATGATCAGCAGGTAATGGCACTTACAGATGGGAAATTAATACCTATATTCATGTTTTGTGAAATAACACATCTAAAAGTCACCATAAACAGTAGAATGAGCACATTGTGAGCAGTTTCCCTCAGAACTGAGACTAGGAGCCCATCTAAATCTTTACCTCAAGGTCATTCTCATGCACTAGACAAAAGCATTGGACAATGTGAATTCTAAATTACTGTCATCCAGGACCATTTTTCTCTCCTGGTATACTGAAACATTTGTGGCTTCATTTCAAAATTAGTCCTGTGCAATTATGCACCCAAAAAGGGACTGTGCTGTTATGCACCTAATGCGTTTGTGCAATTAAAGTGAATTGGGATAAGGCATGTGAGTTACTTATCTGACTGGTCATTAGAACTTGTAGTTGTCCATTTTGCACAAGCAATAAAAGTGACTGTGTCTGTGAATTACGCATTAGTTGTGCATTTGCATTTACATCTTTGAACACGTAAATGGACTCACCAATTTTTTGAAAATAAAGCTGAGACAGACGAGGGCCTGAAGCAATCAATCTCCTTTAAAAATAAAAATAAAAAGATTTCTTGAACCATGGAATACATCTTACTGAGCTATGAAAAAGTCAGATGTAAAATTCTCCATTACCGCTTTCCTAATTCAACTAATATGTTGGTCATGGTGTCAATTATAGTGGGCACTGAGGTAGCCCTTTGGTTTTCATTTGTAGTATATCTAATGGCTCTTTCACTATTCAACTCATGTCCTTACTTGAGCAGTCTCTTCTTCCACAACATTCATCCACTTTATAATTAGTATGTCTGTCATATAGCACTGAGAGAAAGGGTGGGGACAGATTACCTTGTGCAAATAGAAGTTGCATTTTATCAGGATTGGATCATTTTATTTACGTGCTTTATAATTCCTTAAAAATTGTCAGATCCAGGCTCTAGGTGCCTGTGACATAAAGTTGGAATATAAATCCATACAAAACATAACAGTCCATGCGAAGCTCACTAGGGAATTGTTATTGGGATATAATAATAAAGATACTTTATAAGCGAGCTCTGTGGAAATACAATCACAGAATCATAGGACTGGAATCTCAAAGTACTTTGCAAAGTATGATGAATTAATTATCACAACGCTACCCTAGTGAGGCAGCTAGTTTTATATTCCCTTTTTGAAGCTGAGGAAACTGAGGAACAGGGATTAAATGATTTGCTTGAGGTCAGTGGAAACAAACTAGCAGCAGATCTACCAGCTCCATGTCCTATGCTTTATTCCCTGACTAAACTATCCTCTCCATGGAGTCCTTCATGTCTGTTTCATTGGTTAAACTCTGGTCACCCTTGAGTTTTTAACTCAAGTTAATTGATTGCCAGCTAATTCGAAGTAGTGATCATATTTGTATGTTCCGGGGCACAAATGTTTGTGGAGTGCCAAGACTAGCATGTACAAATGTGTTAACTAATTCAGGTTAGCTAGAAATCAGTTAACTTGAGTTAAAAATCTTTACTGTAGGCAAATGCTTTTTCTAGTAACCAAAAATTGATATTATATGAGTGCTGTTGTGTAATCTAACATTTTCCACTCAACCCCCATGTTTGCACATTTAGCTGACGCTGTGCATATTTGTATGCATTATCCAGAGACAGTGTGCAGATGAGGATAGCTTTCAGTATACACTTCAGCATAATACTCTATCCACGTAAAGGGTCTGGGATTACATGAGGTCCAAGGGAAAGAGATGTGACCAGGTGATTACTAAGGACATGAACAGACTATGCACTTCTGTGATAAGGACTTAGAAGGAATGGACTGTATTTTTGTTACACACACAGACGTGTATGTACAGGACTGGATTCTGATCTCACACCAGTTTTATTCTTGTGTAACCTCACCAAGTTCAGTAGAGTTATGCCTAATTAATACTCATGTGAGTGAGATGAGAATCAAGCCCACAGTGTTCTATTCTACAGTAGCTTCAGGACCTCTGTTACCTAGAGCTTGGTAATACAGCAAACGGCAAGTAAATATCAAATTTTGAATATTCATTTTTCCTGTTTTCTTGATTTCTTTCATACCTGATACTCATGAAAATTGATAATTCCAGGCATCCCTGGAAATGATACTGTGACCTTTAAAACAGTGCGCTGTAAAGATTAAATTTCTGTGGTTGTTTATCTTTTAATTTTTCTGCTTGTCCTCAGTGAAATTTTAGTGTCGTTCCTCCTTCACTCCCACCCCATCTCCCCTGCTTCCTTTCTTTTCTATGCTAGAACTGCAAAATGTTTTTTTTAAGTTTTTAACAGAGAAAGGAGGAAACCTGAATATTTGTTTGACACCAAAGGAAATGTAGCTAACGTATATAAACTCAGGGGTTCCATTTAATTTGTTGGGAGAGAAAATCTTCCCCAATACTCTTGCAGATGAGAAGGTTCTACATTTTGAAGTATTATATGTTTGCCTGATTCCCCTCCTAGTTTGCGCTTTAATCTCTTCTCTTTCCTCTCCTACTCTCATACATGTCCTCCTCTCTTCCTCCAGTTCAGTCGCACACTTATCTCTCCTCCCAGTCAGTTTATCACCAACAGTCAATGATGCTTGTCCTATTCCCCTCCCCCAGCAACCCACTTGTCCTATCCCCCACCCATTACCATTTTTTCCTCATTGAAAAGGATAGAGGTACTCTCTTCCCTCTCTGCCTGAAGCAGTTCCTGCTAGTGCTATCATCTTATCCATCTATTTTAGGGCTAGTCTACACTAAAAAATTAGATCAGCCCAGCTATGTCACTCAGGGGCATGAAAAATCTGCATCCCTGAGTGACTAAGTCTATATCTACACTAGCCCTTTTGTCACTAAAACTTGTTGGTCAGGAGTATGAAAAAAACACACACCCCGATTGACATAAGTTTCACGAACAGACATGCTGGAGTGGACAGTGCTCAGGAGATGCTCTCCTGCTGTCATAGCTACCACTGCTCGTTGGGGGTGGTTTAATTATGTAGATGGAAGCATTCTCTCCCACCAGCATAGAGCAGCTACACGGGAGACCTTATAGCGGTGCAACTGCAGCAGTACAGCTATGCCACTATAAGGTTTCTACTGTAGACATAACCGTAGTTAAGCCAACTGAAGTCCCCATGTAGACAGCAGTAGGTTGACAGAAGAATTCTCTCATCAACATAGCTACCACCTCTTGGGGAGGTGGATTACCTCTGATGATGCAGAACCCCTCCCTTTGGCATAAGTCATGTCTACACTGAACCAGCGCTGCTGTAGCGCTTCAAGTGTAGACAAGCCCATAGGCTTTGATACAGCCAACAGTTGCTGTAGTATCTGAGTACCTTCTGCATAAAATCAATAGCAATAGCGAAGTCTCTGGTGGACTTCATGGAGTCTCTTGCACTTCTTCCTTTTGGCGGTTGAAACACTGCCTGGGGCAAGGTTTTTGTTTGCTTGTTTTGTTTTTTTTATTAAGGTGGCAGGGGTTGGAAATAGAAGAGAATTGTTCATATTGTGTGTCACAGTAGAATCGTTTTCTCAAAAGTTTGGCAACATTTCCTAAACACAGTCAGACAGGATATGTCTGATCTCCTCGGGAAGACTATTCCATAGCCTGATTCCCTCAGCCTCCTTTATCCCAGCTCTCAGGCATTCCGTCTGGGGCTTTGTGATCTGCATCATCCCAAAAGAGCACAGCTGTTGCAGTGGGCCACAGATTGAAATTTGTTCTTTGGTGTATCTGGGGCTTTATCCATAAATTGCTTTCAAAATGATGACCAAAATCTGAAACTGGCATTGGAAGTTGACTAGGAGCCAATTGAAGGACTTGAGCATGGGCCTGATGGACTCATGGAGGCTTGACTTATGGAGAAAGTTGGCAGCTACAATCTTCTCAAGCTGGAACGCATGCATTCTCTTCACATTTCAGCTTCAGATACAGTGAGTGACAGTAATCCAACCTAGAGATGACAAATGCTTGGATCACTGCAGCCAAGTCCTCATCCAGGAGGAAACAATTAATTTTCTTAGCAAGCTGGAGGTGAAAGAGGCCTTTTTTGGAAACTGATGATACCTGGTCATCCACATTTAACAAAGAGTCAAAAAGGACCCTGAGGTTTCACACCACTTTGATGAATGAGAGCTGTCTGCCTTCACTGAAAGGTGGAGAGAGCGTCTTGGCCAGTTTCCAACCAGTATCATTTCAGTTGTACTTGGGTTCAGCTTGAGCCAGCTGGTCTTCATCCAATAACTAATTTCCTATAGGATTTCTAACATTATAGTAACAGTGATGATTGCATCGATTGAGAATGAGATATATAGCTGAGAGTCGACAGCATGGGCAGCTAAGCACCTACCATGTCTCTGTCTCTCCTAGTGGTCTGATGTTGCTATTGAAAAGAAGTAAGGATAATATGGATCTCTGAGGGCCTTTGGAGAGGTGTGTCTATCACCATGAGGTGGTCACATTTCAGTGTCGTGAGAGCCATCTCTGTGCAATGCCCAGGTCTGAACTCTTATTGTGAGCCATCCAGGAGGTTGGCTGATGCCACATATCGTTGAAGCATGGTGGTTACTACTTTCTCAATTATTTTGCCTAGGAACAGGAGTTTGGAGACGGGATGATAATTGGAGAGAGCTTCAGGTTCAGGCTTCCTAAAGATTGGAGGAACTATTGTATTTTTCAAGGTGTTTGATAGATGTGCTTCTCTGAAGGAGGCACTGACTATTTCCATTAGTAGTGGGCACAGTTGATCTCCACTGGCTTTTGCCAACCATGAGTAACATAGATTGGTTTTATATGTTGCAGCCCTAGTATTTTTCAGGGCATCTTAAACTTTGTGATGTGTGAAGACGCCAAAGTCAGTCGTGGGTGGTGGGGTCGATAATACAATCTGGTCAGGGGTATGTTAGCTCCGTATGTATTCAGTTGATCCTATCAATGAAGTATGCTGACAGTTCTTTGCAATATTCGATGCTTGGATCTGGTGTCTGGGCTATGCAGTCTGGGTCGGTTACTTGTTACACTATGCGAAATAGCTCTTCTGTATTGACTATGGAGGAGTAGGAGGCTCATCTTGCCTCCTTTTCTCCAATGGCTAAGTTCTGTAAGAGTTGTTTGTGCTGCTGGTGGAATGATTCAGAATGTGTTTTGTGCAACTGGTCTTGTAATTGGAAGGCTTGTTTTGTGCAACCTTGGTCTTGTAATTGGAAGGCTTGTTCTCCTTGCTCAAGTTGAAAACCTCGTGAGTTCAGGAGTCTTTGAGAGCAGACCAGCTTTGCTCACTGCCCTGGTTAGAAGGCACTTTGACCCCATTCCACTTGGAATCATTCATTTGTAGGAGCAGGCCCCATGCTTGTAACCTCTGAAATCTGTGGGAGTTAGGCACCTACATACCTTTGAGGATCTGGACATTAGACTCCAACAGCCAAGGGACAGGAATCTAGAGGTGAGTTGTAAACTCTGATTTCTTGCATATACCACAGTAATGCAAAACTACTGCTTCAGGAATTAGTTACCAGTAAGAAATGGAATCTGTTCCGCTAATGTTCTAAAGAGAATGACATTTAGCTGGTTGTCACTTCAAGTGAGACATTCATACCACATAATTTATATGGCATTTTTCATCTCTTATTACTCTTATCCCTTATTACTGGACATTGCGCATACTATTGCGTAGAGCCCCGTCAGCTGCATGGGACTACTCATGATAGTAAGCACTATATACTCAGTAGTAAGACTCTGCAGGGTTGGGCCCTATGTCTGGAGAGCAGCGCATAGGTGCTGGCACTGGGGGTGCTGCCACACACCCTGGCTTGAAGTGGTTTCCATCATATATAGGGCTTACAGTTTGATTCAATGGCTGTCAGCATCCCCACTATAAAAATTGTTCCAGTGCCCCTGAAGCAATATGACCTGCTACAGTTTACTTCAGTTCCCGTTGACTGAATCATTCAGGGGTATAACCTCGTGATTTCTTGGAAATGGCTGCTTTCCTGCTTCGTCAGGGTCCTGTGAAATCCCTTTTTGGTAGGAAGGAGAATCCCTACCCCACACCCTTTCCCCCAAGGGCCTGCCTCCTTCCCTCCTGTTCCCCTGGAGGCCCTGCCCCAGGCCAAACCAGAAGCCAGAGCAGGGCCATGACACACATCCCCACCTCCCCGGTGGTGAAGGCAGCCCCCTGCCCATGTCCCCATCCCCGGAACCCATGCCCAGGGCAGGTGGGGGTACCCAGGCTCCCCAAAACTGCCCACATGGCTCTCTCCGACCCGGCTCTGGCTGTGGGAGCCTCGGAGCCTCAGCCTGGCCATGATGAGAGCCATGCGGGCAGCTGTGGGGAGCCGTGGCGGACCCTCCACTTGCCCTGGAAAAGGAGCTTGCCAAGAGCAGCCCCTGGCCTGTATCCCGGCCAGGGCAGCTGGAGGGTACACAGCTCCCTACCCTTCTCAGAAAAACTCTTTTGGCATCAGTCCTTGTTAAAGAGTATTGTTAAAATGCTCCCACAAAAAAGGAATTATTTTAATAGTTGGTGATAAGAAAGCTCTTATCTTGTTACCTGGAAGGATGCACTTGTAGACTGGATTTAAAATCATATTTGTGATGGTTTTTGGCCATGTATAGAAGTTTATCTCAAGATACTAGAGCTGGGAGAAGGCTTTGACATATCTAATAATGACAAGGAGGTGCTGTGTTGCCAGAGGGTTGGACGAGAACTGCACATGGGGCTCAATTCTTTCACTTATGACTGTTTGATACTGATGTAACTCCATTGACTTCACTGGGGTTACTATGAGCTGTGCTGGTGCAGCTGAGAGAAGAATCAGACCCACTGTCTTCAACACAGTGAAGTCACGTTGAAAATGAATGAATTTGTTTTAATTCCTGGAACGGGCCATATTCGGTTGTTGCTGTTAATATTCCAAGAGGTACTGTTTACTTACATTTACTCCCTGCACTACCAGTGGAATAAATTATTAGACATCTTTTTTTACAGTCATAAGATCCGCTGTCTAGTTTCTCCTTTCCTACTATTAGTTTTCCTTATGGAGATTCAAGGGCTTATTAATATTCTGTTTGACCTGGAGGAGTGGTTGACTTGAAACATCACAATGTACTTCCTTTCTTGAATTTGATATGAAAATAAATATATAGGCAATTAGCTAATTTAGATTCCAGTCCTGAAAATATTACCAGGCATATTGCTTACTATCATGAGTAGTTCCATAGGCAGTAGTAAGGATGTATAGGATTGAGTTCTTGGTTATGCCTCAATTAGCCATTTATATCTGTATCACTATTGTTACCAGGATGTAGAAAATAAGCACAGCATTTGGAACATTGGTAGTTTGTAGTGCAAGGCCATGTCGGACGTTTAAGGGGAAGAGGCTCATTATTGTCCCCAGGACTCGCCTTCTCTATTTGCATAGCAACACTGGCTGCTGCAGCATCGTATTTTGTTTCATCCAGCAAACAGAGGCAAACTTCAAATTCTCAATCATATCTTGAATTTCCTGATGAAATCTGGGACCCAGAAAACAATTAACATGAAGACAAATTCTCCTTTCTGGGCACTGATGCAGAACAGATGGAATCTATATACATTGAATGTCCTATATGTCTATATTTGGATCAGTACCCCATTGTGCTGGGTGTTGCACAGAGATATGGTATGACAAGATCCTGGCCCAGAAGAGCTTACAGGCTAAATAGATAAGTCAAAAAAAAGAGTAATAAATGGACAGCATGTAATCAAAATGTTAAAATTACACAACTTGACTAATTGATTTGTGTCCCTGCTCAGTATCTCTGAATATCAGGCCCAAGGCTTCTCAAGTCAGGCACTCCGAAACTGAGACACCCCTGTAATTGGACACTTTGAAATAGTGCATCAGAGGGACTAGAGCAGGGGTCAGCAACCTTTCAGAAGTCGTGTGCCGAGTCTTCATTTATTCACTCTAATTTAAAGTTTCATGTGCCAGTGATACATTTTAATGTTTTTAGAAGGTCTCTTTCTATAAGTCTATAATATATAACTAAACTGTTGTTGTATGTAAAGTAAATAAAGTTTTTTTAAATGTTTAAGAAGCTTCATTTAAAATTAAATTAAAATGCAGAGCCCTCCGGACCAGTGGCCAGGACTTGGCAGTGTGAGTGCCACTGAAAATCAGCTCGTGTGCTGCCTTTGGCACGCGTGCCACAGGTTGCCTTCGCCTGGACTAGAGCATCCTAGTTCTACTATACCTTTCTCAGCCCACTGACCTTCTCTCTCCTGAAACTCAAAAGCACTTGTAGCCTTCAGTGTATGTAGGTTTTTATAGTATTATTATTATTATTTATTATTTATATCACAGTAATACCTAGAGGCCCCAGTCAAGATCAGGGCCCCATTGTTATGATTGTATAAACCAGGAGTAGGCAACCTACGGCACGCGTGCTGAAGGCGGCTTGCAAGCTGAAAGGTTGCCAACCCCTGATATAAACACACGGTCACTGCACTAATCTAGTACAGAGAAAACCTCTCCAAGGCCAGACATTCTCTATATTTGGGGAGCAGGTGCTGCAGATTTGGGCCACAGTTCAGAACTGACTGCATTGCAGGCACATCCTTGGATCCTCAGAGAGCCCTGTTGACTTCAGTGGGGTTCTGTACATTGCATACTTCTGGGGGAATTCTGCCGCTGCACATGCACAGAATTCATGTCCCCCACAGATTTTTTTTCTCTGCAGTATATAGATTCTGCTGGAGAGGAGCTGCAGTTACAGCTTTCACCCACCAGGGGCTGCTGTGTTGCCAGAAGAGAGTGCTGCCAGCTGGAGGGGCTGTGTTCCCCACAGTGTGGCCAGGTGAGGAGGCACCAGATGGACAGAGCAGGGCATGCAGGGCTGCTGGGGGTCACAGACTGTGGTTCAGAAGGTCTAGTGGGTGGACAGACTGGGGCAATGGCTCAGAAGCTAGTGTGGTGACAGCATTGAGCCCATAGGCGCTGACTTCTTCTCCCACTGATGGATACTCAATCCCCGTCTGCCTCCGGCCCCACCCCCACTCCACCCCTTCCCCCAAGGCCCCACCTCCTCTGTGCCTCTTCCCGCCCCTGCTCCGCTTCCACCCTACCCCCATTTCACCCCCTCCCCAAGTCCCCGCCCTGCCTCTTCCCCGCCTCCTCCCTTGAATGCACTGTATTCACACGCCTCCCCCTCCCTCCCAGAGCACCACCAAACAGGAAGAAGTGCTGGGAGGGAGGGGGAGAAGCAGGAACATGGCACGCTCAAGGGAGGATGTGGAAAAGAGGCAGGGGGAGCTTTGCTGCTGGTAGGTGCGGAGCATTCGCTAATTTTTCCCCCTGGGTGCTCCAGCCTATGATTGAGCCGTGACTGAATGAGAGGTGGGCTGCAGGGCCACATGGGGACAAGTGGTAGGGGACTGCAGGGACACATGGTGATAAAGGTAGGAGGTGCAGGGACACCTAAATACAGGGGCATATGCGCCTGACTGAATGGGAAAGCCTAGAGGTCAGCCAGGGTCTGCAGGGGGAGACTCCCCAACTCCCTAACAATCCCTTCCCTCCTTCTACTCCCTGCACCCCATTTCATAGTCTCGAAACCATACCCCCAAACCCTCCAGTTCACTCCCAGGCTCCTTCCCTCTCCCTCAGCTTCTCCATTACCCTGACTCCCTCCAGCCTTTGCACTGCTTCTGAGGGGTAAAGGAAATACATTTCTGTATTGCAGTTTAAATGAATTTTTCAAAGTATTGATATGCCTAGTAAGGAATCTATTTGTCAGAGAAACGTTTCCTGTATCTTTTTTTTTTGTCTGTATTGTTACAAACATACTTGTTGATGGGTAATTTGAAATAAATTACCAAAATAATTGAAGTTGGCGTGATTATACTGTTATTTTGATAAGTAAAATATGCAGAATTTTAAAATATTGTGCACAGAATTTGTACTCTTTTGGCACAGGAGTAAAATTGCAAGATTTGCACCCTAGAAATCTATGCTCAGGTCCTCCTAACTGAGTGCAGAATTAAAACCTGCAGAACCAACATCTCTTACTAGCTGAAGGTTTCATACTTGTTCCACAGTCCTTCAAATATCTGAGGTTGAACTATAATAATGTGCTGAGTGCCTCCAGAGAAATTCTCAGACAGCCTTGCAACCTTGATTTATGAGTTCCCAATTAGTAGTTTAAAAGATAAGGAATAGAAGCAAACTGAACTCTTTAAAGTTTGAGCCTCTGGGGCAGTTACAGATAATTTTATTTAGTGGAGGACTGTGAATGACATGAGTGATAGAATTAAAGACTATTTAAAATGAAATAATTGGTTAAAGCAAACAAGCCTTACCGTATAACATACACTGCATTTATAGTCACATTTCAAGGTGAAATGGTGCGTCCAGGGATGATGTGTCCCTGGATGAGAAGAATGAGTATATATCCTTCTTCTAACAGTCCCTCCATAGTGGCTGAGCATTTGCTAATCTAAAATTAGTGCACTGTCTTTTTTATAACCACTTATAATGACACTACTAAACTAATTAACTTACCTTTTCCTATATCTTTATTTACACTGTCATGTTTAATCTTCTGTATCCCCAAATCCAAATATCATCATCTTCTTTACTGGCTGTTAATATCAAACATCATTTGAATTCTCATTTGTATCAGTTCAAATTCTGCAGTTACCAATATTTCAAAACATCCCAAAATTTCCCTATAATGCCTGCTAAAACCAGTTAAAACAAAACCTTATTTACTACTTGACCCAAGGTTATGCCTTACATCATTTCCGTTAATACCTCTTATTGATTCATGCTAAAACCAGGTTTAGCTAACGTGAAAACTAAGCTTTGGGCTTAAAGGCCTGCTCCCTACTTGCATTTCAGCACATTTTTAAATACCATAAGCAAACTTCGCCCTATAGGCTACACCAGGGGTGGGCAGACTATGGCCCGGGGCTGCATCCGGCCCTTCAGATGGCCCTAGAGCTCCTGCCGGGGAGCAGGGTCCAGGACTTGCCCTGCTCTGCGCATGCTGTGGCTCCGTGCAGCTCCTGGAAGCAGCGGCATGCCCCCCTCCAGCTCCTACACATAGGGGCAGCCAAAGGGCTCTACACGCTGCCCCCACCTCAAGCACCGCCTCCGCAGCTCCCATGAGCCAGGAACTGTGGCCAATGGGAGCTGCAGGGGCGGTCGCTGTGGATGGGACAGCGTAGGAGCCAGAGGGGGGACATGCAGCTGCTTGAGGTACACACCACCCAGAACCTGCACCCTCCTCCCATGCCCCAACCCTCTGCCCCAGCTCTGATCCACCTCCCACCCTCTGAACCCCTTGATCCCAGCCCGGAGCACCTGACTGTACCCCAAACCCCTCATCCCCAACCCGCCCCAGAGCCCGCACCCTCAGCCAGTGCCCTCACCCCCTCCCATACCCCAACTCCAAATTTTGTGAGCATTCATGGCTCACCATACAATTTCCATACCCAGATGTGGCCCTCGGGCCAAACAAGTTTGCCCACCCCTAGGCTACACTCTCAGCTCCCATTGAGTTTAATGGGAGTTGAAGACACTCAGCACCTCACAGAATTTGGCCCACAGCTACCAACTCACTAACAAGAAGCACACTCAAGTCATAACCTGTGCAGTAGGATCATGAGTCGGGTCCTCAGAAAATCATGAGATTTTTAAAAACATCATCAAACCAGGTTTTTTACTTTGCCTGTTTACTTTTTAACCCCTCTCTACTGTTCTGGCTATGTGTGAAAATTTCAGATTGAAAAGTCTCTCCCTGGCTGCTCAAATGGAGACTCTATGATAGGGGACCTCACCTGCAATCCATTTCCTATAACTGTCCTGATTCCCCCCCCCCCCCCACAATCTCCTGTCTTGCTGCCCTCAGGTTTCTCCCCTTCCGTGGACCCATCAGCATTACCTCCCTGATTCCCCCTTCCCTTGACATCGTCCCCTCCTTTACGCAGATCTCAAGTAGAGGGGAAGATCCAAAGTAGGGGAGGCTCTGGACCCAACAGCAGCTTTTTCCTGACTCCTCCCACTCCCCTCTGCTGTAGGCCATACATGAAGGCAGGTCTCAGGGTACATCTACACTATAGGATTATTCTGATTTTACATAAACCGGTTTTGTAAAACAGATTGTATAAAGTCGAGTGCACGTGGCCACACTAAGCACATTAATTCGATGGTGTGCGTCCATGGTCCGAGGCTAGCGTCGATTTCTGGAGCGGTGCACTGTGGGTAGCTATCCTGTAGCTATCCCATAGTTCCCGCGGTCTCTCCCGCCCCTTGGAATTCTGGGTTGAGAGCCCAGTGGCTGATGGGGCAAAAATCATTGTTGCGGGTGGTTCTGGGTACAGCCTCATCCCTCCCTTCGTGAAAGCAGCAGACAACCATTTCGCGCCTTTTTTCTTGGGTGAACTGTGCAAACGCCATAGAACAGCAGCATGGACCCTGCTCAGATCAATACCGCAATAGTGGATGTTGTAAACACCTCGCGCGTTCTCGAGCAGTCTATGCTGAACCAGGACCTGCAAAGCCAGGCGAGGAGGAGGCGGCGGCTACGGCAGCCCGACGACGAGAGTGATGAGGACATGGACACAGAATTATCTCAAACCGCGGGCCCCTGCACTTTGAAGATCCTGCTGGTAATGGGGCAGATTCTAGCCATTGAACGCCGATTTTGGGCCCGGGAAACAAGCACAGACTGGTGGACGCATAGTTTTGCAGGTGTGGGACGATTCCAGTGGCTGCGAAACTTTCGCATGCGTAAGGGCACTTTCATGGAACTTTGTGACTTGCTTTCCCCTGCCCTGAAACGCCATAATACCAAGATGAGAGCAGCCCTCACAGTGAAGAAGCGAGTGGCAATAGCCCTCTGGAAGCTTGCAACGCCGGACAGCTACCGGTCAGTCGGGAATCAATTTGGAGTGGGCAAAATCTACTGTGGGGGCTGCTGTGATGCAAGTAGCCAAAGCAATCATTAAGCTGCTGCTACAAAAGGTTGTGACTCTGGGAAACGTGCAGGTCACAGTGGATGGCTTTGCTGCAATGGGATTCCCTAACTGTGTGGGGAGCGATAGATGGAACCCATATCCCTATCTTGGCACCGGAGCACCAGGGCCACCCCAGTACATAAACCGCAAGAGGTACTTTTCAATGGTGCTGCAAGCACTGGTGGATCACAAGGGACGTTTCACCAACATCCACGTGGGATGGCCAGGAAGGGTTCATGACACTCATGTCTTCAGAAACACTGCTCTGTTTAAACGGCTGCAGCAAGGGAATTACTTCCCAGACCAGAAAATAACAGTTGGGGATGTTGAAATGCCTGTAGTTATCCTGGGTGACCCAGCCTACCCCTTGATGCCATGGCTCATGAAGCCATACACAGGCAGCCTGGACAGTGGTCAGGAGCTGTTCAACTACAGGCTGAGCAAGTGCAGGATGGTGGTAGAATGTGCATTTGGCCGTTTAAAAGGACACTGGCGCACATTACTTACTCGCTCAGACCTCAGCCAAACCAATGTCCCCATTGTTATTGCTGCTTGCTGTGTGCTCCACAATCTCTGTGAGAGTAAGGGGGAGACTTCTTTATGGTACTTGGGATGGGAGGCTGAGGCAAATCACCTGGCCGCTGATTACGCGCAGCCAGACACCAGGGCGATTAGAAGAGCACACCAGAAGCGGTGCGCATCAGAGAAGCTTTGAAAACGAGTTTCATCACGGGCCAGGGTACGGTGTGACTGCTGTGTTTGTTTCCCCTTGATGAACCCCCCCCTTGATTGACTCATTCCCTGTAAAGCAACCCACCTTCCCCCTTCGATTACAGCTTGCTTAAGGAAATAAAGTCACTATCGTTTAAAAATCATGTATTCATTATTAAAAAGTAATTATAAAAAGAGGCAGAAACTGACAAGGTATCCCGGGTGTGGTTTGGGGAGAGGATAGGAGGAAGGAAAAGGCCATTAAACACATTTCAATGTAATGACAGCCTTTTGGTTGGACTGTCCACGGGGGTGGAGTGGGGTGGTGCACGAAGCCTTCCCCCACGCGGTTCTTACATGTCTGGGTGTGAGAAGATATGGAACTGGTGAGGTGTTATCAACAGGGGCTGCAGCGCAACTCTGTGGCCCTCTGCTCATCCTGTAAGTCCACCAGACGTTGGAGGATATCAGTTTGATCACTTCCTAGCAGCTTCCAGGTTGCATTCTGCCACGCTGATCTTTCCTTGCCTTACACCTCTGAATCTTCTGCCGCCACCTCTCCTCTCGAGTTCTCGTCCTCCTCTCCTCAACATTCACTGGCATCTTTCCTGTAATTTTGTTACCACGTCTATCCACTCATTCAGATGAGCTCTTTCATTGCGCTTTACTTCCAATGATTTCCGAGAACGTTTCGTCTCGCGTCTTCTTTTTCCTCCGCCTTATCTGGGAGTAGCCTTCGGGATGGAGTAGGAAGACTTGAAAAGGCAGCGCCGAGGGAGGGAAAAAGGAGGAGAAGTATTTAAAAAGATACATTTTACAGAACAATGGTATATACTTTTTCACATGAACAACACTTTCACCTACATAGCACATGTGTTTCACTACAAGGCGGCATTTTTGCATCTTAATATCGATGCCTGCGGTCTGGGTGTTACAGATCTCACAGACGCAGGTCCGAGCAATCAGAATTCAGCTTGCATGCGCCATGGTAAGCCATTGTTCTTTTCGGCGTTCTCCAGCCATTCATATACACGTGCCTCTGATGCTTCTTTCCTTCTTTAACATGCGCAGCAGAGGGTAGCCAACCCGCCCCCCCATCCAATTCTCTAGGAGATTGCTTTACCCCTACCCCCCACCGCATGGCTGGTATCATGGAAGATCACTGCTATCAACCCTCCCTTTTCCCCCGCCACCGCGTGGCTGCGAGCTGGAGAGTGTGCGCGTGCTAGCCAATGCAGAGAAAACGTCATCGGCTATCTTCCTCCCTCCCCGCGCTTGGCTACGTGCAAGGAAGATTTCTTTTAAGCAACAGCCCCAGTAGGAGAATGGCCATCCTCTGTTCCCCTTAATTAATTCCTGACAATTTCTAACAGAGGTTACCATGACGGAATTCACTCGCTTGAGATAAAGAGCGAAATAAACAACGGATGCTTACTTGAATGCAGCAACTCACCGGACTATACGCAGCTGCTTTGTCATGCAATTGATTACCCGATTACTTGCTTACATAGCATGCTGGTAAAAGTGTCCTACATGGTGGACGACCAAGGCTGCCTTTGGCCCAGAAACCTTCTGCAAGCTTTTGGAGTACTCCAGGAGCGCTTCTATGAAAGATTGTCCCTGAGGTTTCCGCTCCATCTCCAGACATGTTAACAAACTTTTTCCTTAACTACTGGCCGCGAATGCTCCAAGCCCTCAGCAAATCAATTCATTAAAAAACGCTTTGCTTTTTAAAACTTATGTTTTTTAATATTTTTACAAAGTACACTCACCAGAAGCGCTTCCATGGGCTTCACTGTTCTGGGTAGTCGCTTGGGAGGCTGGAGGGTAATTTCCGTCTGGTGAGAAAAAAGCTCTGGCTGTTGGGGCTAACGGATGTGCTGTGTGCTCGCTTGCAAGTCGTCCTCCTCCTCCCCCTCTGCAGAATCCTCAGCATGTTGAGATTACAATCCCACCTCGGAATCCACTGACAGGGTTGGGAGTGGTGCGCAGCCCCTAAAATTGCATGCAGCTCAGCTAGAAAGCGGCATGTTTTTCGGCCCTGACCCGGACCCTTCCGTTTGCTGCTTTGGCTTTTCTTGGTGGCTTGTACTGAACTCCTTAATTTCACTCTGCAACTCTGAGTCCTTGGTGTGGCCTTTTCCATCATAGCCCTTGGAAATTTTCAAATATTTTATTCAATTGTTTTGGAACGGAAGTTACTGTTAGCACTGAATCCTCTCCCCAATAGCGCATCAGATCCAGTACCTCCCCGCTGCAGTCCATTGCTGCGAGCTCTTTTCGATTCTCAGGAGGACTGCATTGCTACCTGTGCTTGAATGAGCTCGTGTGTCACTGTGCTGTCAGAGCTCCACGCTGGTCAAACAGGAAATGAAATTCAAAAGTTCGTGGGGCTTTTCTGTATACCTGGCCAGATGCATTCGAGTTCAGATGCTGTCCAGGGAGGTGGTCACAGTGGTGCCTGTGGGATGCCGCCCGAGAGGCCAATACTGTCGATTTGCGGCTACACTAACCCTAATCCGATATGGTAATACCAATTTTAGTGCTACTCCTCTTGTTGGGGAGGAGTACAGAAAACGATTTAAAGAGCCCTTTATATCGATATAAAGGGCCTCGCAGTGTGGACGGGTACAGCATTAAATCGGTTTAATGCTGCTTAAATCGGTTTAAACGAGTAGTGTAGACCAGGCCTCAGTGGCAGGGCAGGTCTGTGTCCTTAGCCCGAAGGCTGCTGCACAGAACTCTGTCACATGGCCAGCCCTGGAAATCACAGGGCTGGAGGAGCTTCTTGTGTTGTCATGACAGCTCCTCCTGCAGGCATCAAACTCCTGTGTCGCTACCTTCAGAGCTGGATGCCCAGCCAGCAGCTGCCACTCTCCAGCTGCCCAGGCCGGGCTGTACAGGGAGGAGTTTCTGAGCTCGGGGGCTTCCTCGGACACATACCCCGTGACCACCATACCTGCGGAAAGGGGAGACCTATAGGCTGGTCCATTGGCTCTGCAGGGGCAAGCCCTGCTGCCTACGCTTCCCCGCCAGGCTGGCAGCTCTGTGCAGCATCGCCCTCACTCAGTCCCATTCCAGCAGCCCAGCCCTGCCAGCTTGCAGCTCTCAGACGGCACCTGGTGCCTTGGGTGGTCATCCACGTGGCCTACCCCTAAGGCCAGCCCTACCAGTAGGAAAAAAATCTCAAGATTTGGCGGGTCTATTGCCAGATCATGAATGAGGCTTAATTGTACTTGGAAATCGTGTCTGTCGCGATCGATTCGCAAGAGTTGGCATGTCTGCCTATGGGATCAGCCTGCCAAGAGGAGTGACGTCAGTCCCTCTCTCAGCTCCCTGAAATACCTTGGTATGCTCCTAGTTTTGTGGAGAGGAATCTGACAGGCAAATCTGTCCCTGGTCATGGTGTAAACTGCCATGGTTTCTCCCATTGTGCTTGTCTTGGATCTCCGTGCCTTCACATATAGCACGCAGATTGCATTTGCTTCATCCTCATCGGGAAAGGAGCCATTTTGGACTTCAACTGAAACAAGGACAAGTAGCTTTGACATAGCTGAAAAAATCTAGCGTAGAAATAATGGAGTTCTAAGTGTTCGGAAGTTGTGCACTACACATGGTCCATTATGCCATTTCCCCCTAGTTCTTCTTTTACACATTGTACTGAACTGTGGTGCTCCAGACTTATGGATAGTGTTTCCATTTATCATATCACTAGTTATTAGTCAGGTACTGTAGCAGCAGCATGATTCAGGAAGTGGTTACTACTGTAGTGCTTGCATTTATCAAGTTTAATTATGTACATGCATCTAACTCTGCGAAAAAATCTTGAAGATGGGACTATAATAAGCTGACAGAATGATGAAGGGGAGCTATGTACATGTGGCAGTGGCAGTGATGAGCGAATTTGCCCTAATTATGTTAGATGTGGGGGTGGGAGGAAGGACATAAAAAATTGCAGGATGTAAGAACTGAAAGTATAAGCAATGCATTTGGTCTTCCTTTCTTAAAGTATCCCCCACCTCCTAGTCTGGTTCTTTATAGGCTTATATAAAGCAGCTTTTAAAAATGCCAAGAAATAGCTATATTTTTTTTCTCTTTGCACATGCAAATATATTTTTCCCTAATCAAAATTTTGAATGCATCTCAGCTCCCAATGTGCTTAGCATTTCTAATTGTCCGACATATATATGATAACACTTGTAGGGAAGACATTGTAACCTTTAAGAAGGCACAGCAAGACATTTCCATTGATAGGTAAAGTGCACACATCACTGGGGGGAAATGGCTGCAAAATTTTCACGGCATATAGGAAGTATTATTATTAACGAGGTAATTTATTCAATCCACAAGGAATGCAGTGGTTAAGTTACATATAGAAGGGATGGGCAAACTTTTTGGCCCGAGGGCCACATCTGGGTATGGAAATTGTATGGTGAGCCATGAATGCTTTGTGCTGCATAATAGAGCAAAAAACTGGTAGCAGTAGAATCAAAAAAGCAAATAGACAACAGGAAAAGTACACGTCACTTGGCTTTCAAAACAAGTTCTTTTATTTAGAAAAAGAATCAGATAAACCCCCGCATAACTTAAATATCTTACTATTTGGGACTATTTTAGAAGCATTTCAAGCTTTCCTGGCAGGCTTGTCATTAAAATTAATGACCTTAGATTGTTTGTGCTTAGAGTTTTATGAATGTTTAATATCCTAATGCAGTCCTTTCTAGACAAAACGTGGGATTTTTAGATATACTCAGAATGTTTAAAGGCTTTTGGTGAGACATTGCTATTCTTGATATAGATATTTATAAATCTTGGAAACAAGTAACATGTATTTGTTCTTTGCTTAGTAACTTGACTGTTATAACACCAAATAACAATGTCAGAGCTTTATGAAAGGAAGTGATGCTAGTTTAGTGAATGTTGTTTGGCCTCTCTCTCTCCTTTTTACTGGGTTATTTTAAGATGTATTATGCACTTATTCCAGAAATAATAGGTTTCTCAGTGCTTTCTGGGGTCCTCTAAACAGTGTTTAGTGTTTGTTCCCTGCTCTTTCCTTTGCTTTTTTTTGTATCGAGTGGATGCTCTTGCACCATTTTCTGAGCACACAGCTTTCCCAGGATAAGGATGATAGAAGGTGGGATAGCTCAGAGCACACTGCTGCTTTGTAGCCACGTACCAGCAGTTCATTCTGTGTTGTGTGCAGTGAGCAGCCCCTTAGCCAGCACCGACCGCTATGGAGGTCACGGAAAGTCACGGAATCCGTGATGTTTGTGACAGACTTGCAGCCCTAATCACTGGAAGGTGGAGACAACATCTTAGCTAGCTCTTCAAAGTGTTTCTCTGTTCTGACTAGTATCACTTCCATCTTGCCTGGGTCCCAGGCAGCTGATGTTCACCCAAGAGCTTATTTCTTGTCAGCATTCTGACATTTTAGTAATGGTGGTGGTTGCATCATTTGAGAATGAATGATTTCTTCCTTGCTTTCTCCTTGCACCCAGGGAGGTAGTCACCGCATCTCCTTGCTGACTCAGCTCCACTTGCCCCAACCTTCTCTGCACACTCTCTGCCCACTTGCTCAGTTTGGAGAGAGGTGCAATGACTGTTTACTTCTCCAGATCTTCAGACTCCAGATCTGGGGAGCCTGTATAGTGGGCAGGATTTATGCTGCCTCTTACATCTTGCATGGACATCTAAGTTGGGCCATGATCTGTGTAATAATAACCACCTATGTATTCTGAATTGATAGAACCAAAACAGTGTAGATTTTACCTGCTAAGTCTTTTCTCCGTTGCAGTTTCACTAGTTCAAATTGTCACCCTTGCTGCTAGGGCCGTCTTTTGGGATGGCGTTTCTAGCCTGCCTTTTCTGTCTTCATAGCAACAATTCCTTAGCATCCTCTCTGAGGGAAGTAGAGTAGGTTAATGCTGACTTTCAGGAAATTGCTACTGAAGTCTTGGTTTGGAGACCATACAGGAGGGTGCCAAGAGTGTGTGGGAATGCTGTTGAGTGTCAGCTAGCTTCCACTGCCGGATTGGGTGGTTTTTGGTAGAATTAATGGGACTTGCACATCAAACAATTAGCAAAAAAAAATTACCCTGTATTTTACACTACTACTATCCTGATGTATGTGAAGAAAATACCTTCCTATGACCATAGGTGCATTTCCTAACAACTAGGACTAGCAACTGATTAAAAAAAATAAATAATCACATGATTAATTGCACTGTTAAACAATAATAGAATACTATTTATTTAAATATTTTTGGGTGATTTCTACATTTTCAAATATATTGATTTCAATTACAACACAGAATACAAAGTGTAAAGTGCTCACTTTATATTTGCTTTTGATTACAAGTATTTGCACTGTAAAAAAAAATAAAAAAAAAATTGTATTTTTCAATTCACCTAATACAACTACTGGAGTGCAATCTCTTTATCATGAATGTTGAACTTACAAATGTAGAATTATGTACAAAAAAACTGCATTCAAAAATAAAACAATGTAAAATTTTACAGCCTGCAAGTCCACTCTGTCCTCCTACTTGTTCAGCCAATTTCTCAGACAAATAAGTTTGTTTACATTTGTAGGAGATAACTCTGCCCTCTTCTTATTTGCAATGTCACCTTAAAGTGAGAACAGGCATTCTCATGGCACTGTTGTAGCCAGTGTCACAAGATATTTGTGCCAGATGTGCTAAAGATTCATATGTCCCTTCATGCTTCAACCATCATTCCAGGCGATATGCATCCATGCTGATGACTGGTTCTGCCTGATAACAATCCAAAGCAGTGCAGATTGACTCATGTTCATTTTCATTATCTGAGTCAGATGCCAGCAGCAGAAGGTTGATTTTCTTTTTTGGTGGGTCAGGCTCTGTAGTTTCTGCATTGGAGTATTGCTCTTTTAAAACTTCTGAAAGCATGCTCCACACCTCATCTCTCTGAGACTTTAGAAGAGACTTCATATTCTTATATCTTGAGTTGAGTTCTGTAGCTATCTTTAGAAATCTCACATTGGTACCTTCTTTGCATTTTCTCAGATCTGCAGTGAAAGTGTTCTTAAAATGAACATGTGCTGGGTCATCATCTGAGACTGCTATAACATGAAATATATGGCAGAATGTGGGTAAAACAGAGCAGGGGACATAAAGTTCTCCCCCAAGGAGATCAGTCACAAATTTAATTAACGCATTATATTTTTTAACAAGCATCATCAGCATGGAAGCATGTCCTCTGGAATGGTGGCCAAAGCATAAAGGGGCATATGGATGTTCAGCATATCTAGTGCATAAACACCTTGCAATTTCGGGTACAAAAGTGCCAATCAGATGCCTACTCTCACTTTCTGGTGACGTTGTAAATAAGAAGACAGTAGCATTATCTCCTGTAATGTAAACAAACTTGTTTGTCTTAGCGATTGGCTGAACAAGAAGTAAGACTGAGTGGACTTGTAGGCTCTGAAGTTTTACATAGTTTTTTATTTGAGTGCAGTTATGTAACAAAAAAAAAAATCTACATTTGTAAGTTTCACTTTCACAAGAAAAAGATTGCACTACAGTCCTTCTATGAGATGAATTGAAAAATACTATTTCTTTTGTTTATCATTTTTATAGTGCAAATATTTGCAATAAAAAATAACATATACTTTGATTTAAATTACAACACAAAATACAATATATATATGAGAATGTACAAAAACATCCAAAATATTTAATGAATTTCAATTGATATTCTATTTTTTAACAGTGTGATTAAAACTGCGATTAATCGCGGTTAATTTTTTTTAAGTGTGATGAATTTTTTTTAATTAATTGCATAAGTTAACTGCAATTAATCGACAGCCTTACAAATAACCCCTTCAGGTTTGAAGAGTTGATTGAAAGGGGAAAACCACACTTTTTAAAGAAACCTCACTATTATTGCAGTTTGTAAGCTCAGTGGTCCAGACTCTGGAATCCCATCTCTGTTATTTAAAGATTTGTGGAAACAGCTGATTATCTACCCAAAACCTGGAAGCTAATATTTTTATTGAGGTTTTAAATGTAACACAGTAGAAAAAACTGCATGCCTTATAGGGTGACCAGAGAGGAAGTGTGAAAAATTGAGATGGGGGTAGGGGGTAATAGGTATAAGAAAAAGCCCCCAAAATTGGGACTGTCCCTATAAAATCAGGACATCTAGTCACCCTAATGCCTTATAACAGTTGTCCCTGTATATTGTAACTGCAGCATATTGTTAATCAAGAGTCAGCATGTTAAGCGAAGTGTTTCTGTGAAGGGTCATTCTCTTCATTTAATAATCTAATTGATATGTCATGATGTGCTAAAGTGTGTCTCAAGAGTCATTGAAGAATATAGAGATGTATATGTACTTTGTATGATAAAGTCAAAATTAGCACAGATATAATTATTGATTTATAAAGAAATCAAACTTCATAGAATTTGTCTGCCTTCAAACAGTATATGCAAGATTATCTGTTTCAGGTGGGCAAGTGTCTCCATTCTCTCATGTCCAAAGTCAGTTTGCTGTTTGAGATCCAGAAGTTGAGAATATAAGTATTTTTGGCTCTAGGAAGAAGCTATTAAAAGTCTCTAGATAATTTACATTCACTCTTTTGTAATATCATCATGTTAGATAGGAGTAAAGCAATATTGGCTGGGTACCCTGGTTTTAGTATTTCGCTGTTTCTTAAACAGTGTTGTCACCAAGATCTCCGGTGTATTTGCTTTGTCTTCTCACTTGAGAGCTTTGTAATAGTTATCTTTACTCTGAGAACTTCTGTGAAAGTATGCAGCCTACTCAGCTGGACCTGTGAAAACTGTTAATGGCCTGGAATGAGAATTCCTCTGCTCAGTGTTAATGGGAGTAAGCAGCAGGACATAAGAATATAACATCCAGGCATTGATTGTTGCCTCTTTTTCATTCTTGAAGGAAATTGAAGCCTTGCTTTCAGTTTTGTCGAGGTTGAAAGATAGTAATGGAAAATCTAACACATTTTCTTTAAAGTTTTTGTGCAAATTGTGGTGATGTTTCTTTCTGTGTCATCTTTAAAGTTCAGGAAATCATATTACAGCAGCTGAATTGGTAATGGAAATAAAAAGCACTGTGCAACAGAGCGGCTGTCTGCTCCTGTCCATATCCCACTGCCCTGCATTTTTAGAAGGGAAGTGGATATGAAGCCAGAAATGCTGCTCTGAATGTGTTTGAATAAGAAAAAAATCCTGAAGTTGTTTCTCAACACCAGAGGAGCAGTTGATTATTGCTGTTGTGTTGTCCACATTTTGCAGGTGTAGCACCTATAAACGAGGGATGCACAAGGGAATGCACAATCCTAATTGGGTGACTAAATGGACTATGAAAAATGGTCTAACCAAAATCTTTCTGGAGATTCACATTTTTAAATTAGAATAAGGAATGAAAATGTTTAGAGGTAATAGTTTTCCATATACCTTGTCTGTTATTAAATACATCTTCATAAGCAGATGTTTGTAAGTTTGTTTTATGTTTTAATCAGTTTATAGTCATTTAACCGTGGATCACAAAAAATAGATTTATCTTTATTAATATGACGGTTATTATCAGTTATGGCGAAGGTTGCAATGTGGATTCCTAGATGAATACTACTATTTGGCCAGATGGCTGAATTAAAGCAAACAGAGCTTCTGATGCAGCCTTCTTGAACTATGTACTGCATTTCTGACAGTGCAGATACGGTTGGCATTAATGCCTCTTTTTGCAGAATGTCATCGTTCTGTGATGAGCAACACATACGCACACGCACGTGCACACACACACATACACTAGTTCAGTAATGCCAGAGCAAATCAAGCCAGAAAGTGTAGGATACCAAAAAGTGTCACTAAATTTAAGAAAGGAAGATTTCAGTAAGAAAAGATTAGTTAAGAAAAAGCCCTAAAGTTAACTAAATGAAGTAAAATCCTTAGAGGTGAAATGGATGCTACTTAGAAAATCAATACTAGAGTTTCAGGAGATATGTGTACTGATGAACAAAAGGGAACCAGAAAGACAAGGAGTAAATCAGTATGCCCTAATGGCAAGGTTAGAGAGGCTATTCAAGAAAAACAGAAATTCTTCAAAATGTGGAAATCTGACCCTAGTGAAGCCAATAAACAGGAGCATAAATTACAGCAGTTAAATTATAAGAGGGAAATTAGAAGGGCCAGAATGGAAGAGCAAATAGCTAAGCATGTAAAAACAAACAGCAAGAGATTCTTAAATGTACCAGAACCAAGAAGACTGCAAGAATTGATGAATCATTGGATCACCAGAGGGTAAAGGGAATAATTAATGAAGATAGAAATAATGTAGCTTTTCAGTAATGTCTTTTTCTTTCTACATCAGTCTTCACCATCAAGAGTGTTGGGAAGATTCCTGCCCTAGACATGCTCTTTCTCGGTAACAAAGATTCTGTCTTGGTATCTCATACTCTCAGAGATTGAGGTGACAGAAGAAGAGGTGCTGAAGCAGATGGACAATTTAAAATGCAATAAGTCACCAGACCATGGTGGCACCATACGAAAGGCACTTAAGTATGAAGTGGCTAAGTTGCTAGCAAAAACATGCATCTCATTAAAAACAGCCTCTGTCCCAGAAGATTGGAGGGTAACAAATGTACCTGTATTTCAGAAGAAATGTAGGGATGATCTAGGGAACGATAAACCAGTATATTTATATACCTGGTAAATTGGTTGAAATGATAGTTAAAAACAATTACAAAACACCCGGAAGATCATGATATGATAGGAACTAACCAGCATGGTTTGTGCAAAAGAAAATTGTATTTTACTAATCTTGTAGAAGTCTTTGAACATGTCAGTAAAGTAGTGGATAAAGAAGAATTGGTTGACATAATTTATATAGACTTGCAAAAGGCCTGTGACAAGGTCCAGCTCTAGAGTCTACTAAAAAAGGTAAGTAGTCATGGGGTTAGAAGCAAATTATTGTCATGGATCAAAAACTGGCTGAGATGCAGAAAATAAAGAGTTAAAATTAAATGGTTAATTTTCATAAAGGCAAAGAGTTTACAATGGGATAGCCCAGGATTCTGTACTAGGTCCTGTGTTGTTTCATATTTTTAATAATAATTTGGAAAGGAGGGTGAGCAGTGAGGTAGCAAAATTTGCAAATGAGACAAAGTTATTTAGGATAGGACCAGAGAGAATTGTGAGAAACTAGAGAGAGACCTAAACAAGCCAAGTGAATGGGCAACACAATGGCAAATGAAAGCCATTGTCAGTAAATGCAAAGTGATATACATTGGAGGGGAAAAATTAAAGTACTGTATATACTTGTTCATCAGCCTGTTTGTTTATAAGCCGACCCCCCAAGATGGTTAGGTAAAAATAGCAAAAACTGTCTGATCCTTTCATAAGCCAACCCTATATTTCAGGGGTTGGCTCCTGGCCCAATAGGGTAAGCCGCTAGCTGGCCTGGACGTTTTGTTTACCTGGACTGTTCATAGGCATGGAGCCCCTCAGTTCCCAGTGTTCACGGTTTGCCATTCCCAACTAATGGGAGCTGTGGGAAGTGGCGCGACAGGGAACTGAGGGGCTCCATGCCTGCAGATGCTCCAGGTAAACAAGATGACAATGCATTAGATATTCAATTCAGTGATTCCATAGAGTTTTTAAAATCATCAAATTTTGGTGTAGACCCATTTATAAGCCGACCCCTGCTCTTTATTGCCTCACCTTTTTACCAAAAATATTCGGCTTGTGTACAAGTATATTTAGGACCATACACACCTTACAAGGTTCTAAATTAGCTGTTTCAACTCAAGAAATGGACCTGGGTTATACTGTAGACAGCTCAGTAAAGATCTCTGCTCAATATGCAGCTGTGATCTAAATAGCAAACAAGATGTTAGGATATATAAGCAATGGGATGGACACTATGGAAAATATTATGATGCCTTTATATCAATAAGAGGTGCAGCCTCATCTCTAATACTGTGTGCAGTACTGTTCACCATGACTCAAAAAGGGTAGTATGAAACTAGAGCAGGTTAAGAGAAGAGCAATGAAAATAACCAGAGACCTGGGAAAACACTCATACAAAGAGATATTGAAAAGATTGGAATTGTTTATCTTAAAAATGAGATTAATAAAAGTGGATATGATATCATATATAAAATGAGTGGTCTGTATGAGGGAAATCAGTCTGAATGGTGCAGGGATGGGAGATTGTTTACCTTAGAAAAGAGATAAGTAAGAGGGGACGTGATTAATATAAAAATAAAGAATGGTTTAGAGGTGTAGAAAAGGAAATTCTGTTCTCCCTGTCTCATAACACAAATATCTCTGGTCTTATGAGATATTAGCTATAAGTGGATGTGCCATATGCCATTGTAGGCAGTCTCATTATACCATCTCTTCCATAAACTTATCAAGTTCAGCCTTGAAACGAGTTAGGTTTTTGCTCTCACTACTCTCCTTGGAAGGCTGTTCTAGAACTTCATTCCTCTGATGGTTAGAAACATTTGTCTAATTTAAATCCTAAACTTGTTGATGACCAGTTTATATCCCTTTGTTTTTGTATCAACATTGGCCCTTAACTTAAATAATTCTTCTCCCTCCCTGATGTTTTTATAGAGAGTGATCATATCTCCCTTCAGTCTTATTTTTGCTAAGCTAAACAAGCCAAGGCCTTTAAGTATCCTCTCATAAATCAGGTTCTCTATTCTTCCAGTCATCCTAGTACCCCTCTCTGCACCTATTCCAGTTTGAATTCATCTTTCTTAAACATGAGAGACCAGAACTGCACACAGTATTCCAGATGAGAGCTCACCAGTGCTTTGGACGGTGGTTATAACACTTGTGTATCTCTACTGGAAATATCTCTCCTGATGCATCCTAAGATTGCATTAGCCTCTTTCATGGCTGCATCATATTGGCAGCTTATAGTCATCCTGTGGTTGACCAATACACTTAGGTCTTTCTTCTCTGTCACTTTCAACTGATAAGTCTCCAGCTTATAAGAAATACACTTGTTAGTCCTTAAATTCATGACCTTGTACTTTGCACCATTAAATGTCATCTCGTTTCTATTATTCCAGTTTTCAAGGTCATCCACATATTCTTGTGTGATAGTCTGGTCCATCACCATACTCCCATCTTTGTGTCATTTGCACATTTTATTAACACATTCCCACTTTTTGTGCCAATGTCATTAATGAAAATGTCAGATAAAATTTGTCCCAAGATCAAGCTTTGAGAAACTCCACTGGTAATGTCTCTCCAGCCTGACAGTTCACATTTGAGCATGACCCATTGTAATCTTCTCTTTAACCAATTCCTTACCCACCTTCTGATTTTTGTATTAATCCCCATCTTCTCCAATGTAACTAATAATTTCCCATGTGGAATGGTATCGATTTCCTTACTGCTGCAGTAGTTCAGCTGCCAAAAATCTCATTTTGACATTATTGCCAAGCACCTACAGTGCTTGGTACTGTGTAAACAAATATGAAGGAACATTCCCTGTAACAGATCAAATTCAGTCAGTTTTACAATCAGATCAAATTCAAAGTAGATCGGTCAAAAAACAGTCTGTGTTGTCGCAGCATGATGTGAAGGTGGTGATTATCTGTGGAAGGCTTTGGGAAGATGAACAGTTAGAGGAGGTATTGGAAGGCGAAATAGGTGGTTTTTTTGTGCACAGGAAGATGGGGGTGGGGGCGGGCTCAAATCTCAGGGCATCCTGAAAAGAGACAAGAAGACGAGAGTGGGAGACGAGTACAAACAGTGACAAATAAGAGGGAAGCTTTGGCTGAGCAAAGGGAGAGAGTTTCCAGCCTAATACTTAAAGATGATATTGGCAGGCTGGTAACCAAACCATTACTTAGCATATACATTAATCAGAATTTAGCACACTGGCATTTGTCACATAGTGATTACAGTTAATGACCAAATACTACTTTGACTTATTGCAGTGCTAATGTGGAATAATGCCATTGCCTTCAATAAGGCCTTCATTGAAGTTCCCTATGGAGTTACTCCAGGTTTGTACCAGTGTAAGTGAGAGCAGGATTTGGCTTGCATTGTTTAATATTTGTTTTAAACTTCCAGCCATGAAAAGCTTCCCCAGGCTCCTCCCCCATTCCCATTTCCTCCTCTCACTTTCAGTCTTCTGTAGCTGTTGATCAGCACATGACGGGAAATATGGAATGTGTCCTCCTTTCATCTGTTTGGAAAGAACTTTACAATTACATTTCTGTCTGAAACTTTTTAAAGTACTATTTGTACCAGTAGAACCTAGGATCACTGTAGCAGTTAAGAAAATAAAACCTGAATTTACCCCCTCCCCAGCTTGTTTAATTTGTACATTTTCAGTGTTTCCCCTGTGTAGTCAGTCAGTTTCTCCTTTTATTTATATGAGTGTTCCACACAGTAATAGGAGACAGAAACACATTTGAAATACTGAAAAATAGAAGGGTAAGCCCACAAAATTAGGTAGCGCACTAAGGGGTAGATGTAGTACATGAAACTACCTTTAATTCCTTTTTGGAAACTCACTAGATTTCAAGTTCAGTTAAATTTGCCTAAAATATACTTGTCTCGGTTAGAACTATGTGGTAGCAGCAGCCGCCTTGAATAATACATTTGTCATTTAATGGATTCATTATTATAACTTATTTATTGTTGGTTGCTAATCTTCTAAAATTGTCTAAACAAAGAGACCTTAACTTGTTCAAAACATAAAGGCACAGGACATGCTTAAGGGAGAGAGAACTATAAGTTCCAGTTTCTGTGGGCTTAGTGCATCTTAGTTAAATACTATTTTAAACAAGAAAAATCCTCAAATCATCCATTTTGTGTTTGATATAGTGGGTGGAAGTTCTCCTCTATCTTTTCCTGAAGTTGTAACATATTGCCTTCCTCCTGGGCTATACTAATCTAGTTCCAGTTGATTGATTGTACAGACAGTCTGTGGGTTCCACAAGACCTGACTTATGCAAATTCGCACTTACGGAAAAAGTTCCATAAACCAGAAATAGGATTTTCGAATTGCGGAAATTTTTGCATAACGTACGGGTATACGTTTCTGACTTACGCAAAATTCGAGTTATGCAAGGCTTCCCGGAACAGAACAATTGCATAAGTTGCAGAGGCGTTTGTATTGTCTTTTGTCACAGATATCAGAGGACATTCTCTCACTTTCTCCCAAACTATTGCTTATCAGTTGAATAACTCATCCTCCTCTATCTACCTTTGTGTTTCTCATAATCCATTTGAAATCTCTGCTAAAACATCACTTAGTCATCTGTCCTTTTAGTATTGTAACAGCTGACACATTCTCCTTTCTCCACCTCTTGGTGTTCTGGATTATATAAACTCTATAGATACTGTAAACGCTCTTATAATCTTTCTCACACATGCCATTAACAGCAATAAGGGCAAGGTTCAAATAATGTGTAGGGGTTCCATTTAAAATAAACAAATAGTTTGTCTGGAGTCCTCATCTGAAACCAGACTCAGGTTTTAGGAACTTAAACTTTAAACCCCTGGTCATCCTTAAAGGTAATTTAATTGTCTTCCCTTCTTCCACATACACTCAGAGTCTAGGTAAGTGAGGAACACAATGAAGTTTATTTAGGGATAAATAGACAATCAAATAAACTATTAAATTAATGAGGCCAACTGGTTATTTTCCAGTCCCTCTAAAGTTCTGCCTCCCAGCAGAATCCCCAGCTAGGCCTCACCTGAAAATCCAGTCCACCCTACTTCAATCAGGTGGGCAGAAAGTTCTCTCTTCAGTCCCGCGCTCATTGAGGTCAACAGGAGCAATATTCTAATGCATAAGCACAAGGGGGTAAATTAAGGTTGCACAGGCAGCCTTATTTCTTGCATTTCCTAATTTATGAGTGCTTAACTTTGCAACCTTAACAACATTCTTTAAACATGTTTTTTTCTGGGTTGTACTACAGTAACTCCTCGCTTGACGTTGTAGTTATGTTCCTGAAAAATGCTACTTTAAGCGAAATGATGTTAAGCGAATCCAATTTCTCCATAAGAATTAATGTAAATGGCAGGGGTTAGGTTCCAGGGAATTTTTTTTCACCAGACAAAAGACATTATATACATATACAGTATAAGTTTTAAATAATTTTAAACAAATTATTTAGTACTTGTCATAAACAGATAGTAGGAGTTAATAAAACAGAAGTACTTTATATCTCTTTTGACTGTAAAAGGTTGACAAGTTCAGTAAGCCTGGCTGTCACCTGACCAGAGGACCAATCAGGGGACAGGATACTTTCAAATCTTGAGGAGGGGAAGGCTTTGTGTGGCTGTTAAAATTTGGTGGTTGTCTCTCTGGGTTCTGAGAGTGACCAGAACGTGCAACCAGGTTTCTCTCCAATCTTCTCTGATCAGGCTCTCATAAGTTTAAAATAGTAAAGGTACTAGTAGCTGAGGCGAGTTAGCTATATTTTGTTCTTATGTGCAAAGTGCATTTGAGCTGGAAGGAATTTAATTGTGCATTTGGCTGGAAGGAGTTCAAAATCTTGTAAGTTTGCTGAAAGGAATTATTGACTGTATACTTATGGGGGGGGCTGGGATGGGTATTCCGTGTCTATAGCTCGAATAACCCTGTACCTGATCTCTCTAAATTTACAAAAGATAATTTTTACTGTTTTCTTTCTTTAATAAAAGCTTTCTTGTTTAAGAACCTGTTGTTTGTTTTTTATTCTGGTGAGACCCGAGGACTGGGTCTGGATTCCCCCAGGATTGTGGGAGAGGAGGGAGAGAGAGAGAGAGAGTATATTCTCTCTGTGTTAGGATTATCTTCTCTCTCAGGAGAGTCTGGGAGGGGGAAAGAGAAGGAGGGAGGAAAGTGATATTGTCTCGTTTTTTAGATCAAGGAGTTGAATCACAGTGATCTTCAGGTAACCCAGGGAGGGAAGCCTGGTAGAGGCAACGGTGGGGAAAGGGTTTACTTCCTTGTGGTAAGATCCGGAGGGTCTGGTCTTGGGTTCTCCGGGCAAGGTCTTGGGGGGACCAGAGTGTACAGGCACTGGAATTCCTGGTTGGTGGCAGCGCTACGGTTCTAGCTGGTAATCAGCTTAGAGGAGTTCCATGCTGGTACCCCATCTTTTGGACGCTAAGGTTCAGAGTGGGGAATTATACCATGACAGTCCTATACTCACCAATGATGATTGTGAAGCTTGGTTCAGGTGGGGCATAGTGGGGGTCAGGGTGCGGGGGCTTGCCCCACTCTGCCTGTCCAGCGCTCCTGCTAGGGAGCGGGGTTGGGGGCTTGCCCACTCTCCGTCTGGAATGCCGGGCGGGCGGAGTGGGATAAGCCCCCCCTTCCCCAACCCTGTTCTCCAGCTGGAATGCCAGGTGGGCGTAACAGGGAAAACTCCGACTCCCTGACCCTGCTCACCGGCTGGAACGCCAGGCGGGCAGAATGGGGCAAGCCAAACAACCTTATAATGGAACGTTGCGTGACTTTAAACGAGTATGTTCTCTAATAGATCAGCTTAATAATGAAACAATATTAACTGGAATGACTTTAAACTGGTACAGTAACTCCTCACTTAGAGACTGACCCTTGGAACACCTCACTACTTTGCTTTGGATTCATTTTCAATGCACCTAGTTAATTGACAAGACGTATTCTAAGAAGTCTTAAATCAATTACATTTCATGGAACTGTCTCTCTCCTGTGTCCCATTCTGTTGTTTTCAGGTACTGTTTGGCACTGCTGATGGTCAGGTTATTGTCATGGACTGCCATGGCCGAATGCTGGCACATGTTCTCCTTCATGAGTCAGATGGCATCCTCAGTATGTCCTGGAACTACCCCAGCTTCCTGGTGGAAGACAGCAGTGAAAGTGACACAGATTCTGATGACTACTCCCCACCGCAAGGTATGTTGCCTTCAACTTTTTTCTGTTTAATATTTGCTGACACTTATCTAACAGCAGTGCCATGGAGCAGTCATGCTTTATAGTAGTATAGGAACATAAGTCTTCCATAGTTTCATCCACAAGGGGCAGCATGTGGGGCAGCAGATAGAACACTGGACAGGGAGCGAGAGACCTGTGTTCTAGTCCCACCTCTGCCACTGACCCACTGCAAGTCACTCCCCTCTCTGTGCTACGGTGTCTTCATTGGTGAAGAAGGGATAATGATACCTTTATGAAGTGTTTTTTGAGATCTGTGAGCGAAAAACATGGCATAAGAGCAAAGTAGTATCATTACTTATCATTACTGAGCATGTCTGACACATTTTAGCAGTATAAGCCAGTAGTCCTCATGCATATTGTCAGAGGACAGGTAGTCTGACAAACTAGTGCATTGTAATATAGCTCCATATCAAGAGTCACCTGTGGCAATAATATTTCCAGTACTGTTAAACATATCTATAAATACTGTGAGTTTTATTTCCAGTAAATCCTCTTAACCAGTGATCATGCTTATCAGTATGCGGTCCATCCCTGATAGTACTGAGCTTAGTACGTTTCATAAAAGGATTAGACCTGAAAATAGCCCTGCGGTTACACTAGCTAGGAGAAGGGTGATTGGGGTTATCAGTCCTCATGCTTCCAAGCATACATTAATTGCCAGTTGTGATCAGGATGAAGTCTCTCCCTCCTTACCATGGTATAGTATCACATGATTATGTGCACCATTTGGTTTTTAAACCGTCATAGAAGTTAGAGATGGCAAAGACCTAATAGATCGTTGAGTCCATTCTCCTACAAGAGCAGGATATAGTCCCCCAGAAAAAGGACAGTTCAGATACTAAACTGAAATTCCTCTTGGCTAGTGTTGGGGACAAAATTGTTATTCCAGTATATGAGGTCCAACTAATTTAAAGAGTGATGTAAATGTTGATGGGATGGTGGAAAATTAAAGTATATATTGACTAAAGACGTGTCTGAACCAGCACTTCAGATCTGATCTGTTGGTTCCAAACATGCCCTGGCAGTTTAGATCTACTTCAAATCTACTTCAAAAGGGGCATGTTTTCTGTAACCAGTTTAGGTGTAACTTAGGGTACGTCTACACTATGGGATTATTCCAATTTTACATAAACCGGTTTTATAAAACAGATTGTATAAAGTCGAGTGCACGCTGCCACACTAAGCACATTAATTCGCCGATGTGCGTCCAGGGTCCGAGGCTAGCATTGATTTCTGGAGCGTTGCACTGTGGGTAGCTATTCTGGAGCTATCCCATAGTTCCCCGCAGTCTCTCCCGCCCCTTAGAATTCTGGGTTGAGAGCCCAGTGGCTGATGGAGCAAAAATAATTGTCGTGGGTGGTTCTGGGTAAATGTTGTCAGTCATTCCTTCCGGGAAAGCAATGGCAGACAATCATTTTGCGCCCTTTTTCCCTGGATTGCCCTGGCAGACGCCATAGCACGGCAACCATGGAGCCCATTCAGCTTTTTTTTTTTTTTTTTTTTCCGTCACCGTATGTGTACTAGATGCCGCGGACAGAGGCGATATTCCAGCGCTACACAGCAGCATTCATTGCTTTGCATGATAGCAGAGACGGTTATCAGTCATTCTGTACCGTCTGCTGCTGGCATAAATTGGCAATGAGATGACGGTTATCCTGTCCCTCTGTACTCTCTGCTGCTATCAATGGGTGCCCCTGGCTGAGATCGGCGGCCGGGGTCGCAAAGACAAAACTGGGAATGACTCCCTGAGTCAATCCCTCCTTTATGGTTTTTAAAAATAGTCAGTCCTGCCTAGAATATGGGCAAGTGTACTAGAGAACCAGTGTAATCAGAGAGCACAGCTGCTCCATGTCAGATCCCGCAGAAATGAGAGCTACATGCCATTCACGGGGGTGCCCCCTGCAACAACCCACCGTTGCTTCCCTCCTCCCCCAACCTTCCTGGGCTACCGTGGCAGTGTCCCCCCCATTTGTGTGATGAAGTTATAAAGAAATGCAGGAATAAGAAACAGTGACTTGTTAGTGAGATAAAATGAGGGGAGGCAGCCTCCCGGTGCTATGACAGTCCAGGCAGGACATTAAGCGATGCGGGGAGAGGAGCCCAGCATCCCACTGCTATGATAGTCCAGGCAGGACAGAATCTTTTCTTTACATAGGAAAGGAGGGGGCTGATGGAGCTCAGCCCCCAGTTGCTATGATGAGGACGGTTACCAGCCGTTCTGTACCATCTACTGGGAATGACCGGGAATCATTTCCTATTTTTACCAGGCGCCCCCGAGCCAACCTCACCTGAAGACCAGCCAGGAGCACTCACATTTGATTGACAATTGGACGAACCAGTCCTACTGTCACCATCTGCCACCAGGGAGGGGAGAGGAAGCATGATACTGCTCTTCATGCTGCAGCATTGCATCTACCAGCAGCATTCAGTAGACATAGGGTGACATTGAAAGAAGTCAAGAAACGATTTCTTTTCCTTTTTCTTTCACGTGGGGGGGGAGTAAATTGACGAGCTATTCCCTGAACCACGCCGGACAATGTGTTTTGAACCTACAGGCACTTGGAGCTCAGCCAAGAATGCAAATACTTTTTCGGAGACTGCTGTGGACTGTGGGATAGCTGGAGTCCTCAGTACCCCTCCTCCTCCCTCCATGAGCATCCATTTGAGTCTTCTGGCTTCCGTTACGCTTGTCACGCAGCACTGTGTAGCCTGGAGATTTTTTTTTCAAATGCTTTGGCATTTCGTCTTCTGTAACGGAGCTTTGATAGAACAGATTTGTCTCCCCATACAGCGATCAGATCCAGTATCTCCCGTACGGTCCATGCTGGCTCTTTTTGGATTTGGACTGCATCGCCACCCGTGCTGATCAGAGCTCCACACTGGGCAAACAGGAAATGAAATCAAAAGTGCGGGGCTTTTCCTGTTTACCTGGCCACTGCATCCGAGTTCAGATTGCTGTCCAGAGCGGTCACAGTGGTGCACTGTGGGATACCGCCCGGAGGCAATACCGTTGATTTGCGGGCCACACTAACCCTAATCCGATATGGTAATACCGATTTTAGCGCTACTCCTCTCGTTGGGGAGGAGTACAGAAACCGATTTAAAGAGCCCTTTATATCGATATAAAGGGCCTCGTAGTGTGGACGGGTACAGCGTTAAATCGGTCTAATGCAGCTAAAATTGGTGTAAACGCGTAGTGTAGACCAGGCCTTAGAGTGGCAGAAATCTTGTGAGATCAGCTAGTGAGAGTTCAGCACTCTTAAACCTGAGTTTAGCTCAGGCTTTCATATGGATTTGAATCACCACCTCAGCCCCTCTCCAATAGTGGTGAAGCCTTGCCTTTGTAAGAGAAGAGGATGAAAAGGATTCCAGTCACTTCAGATTTCCAAGGAAGTTTTAGATGAATGGCGAGGAAAGAGTTAGTTGTATTTTGTTGCCATTTTGCCATATCAAGGGTCCAATATTGGGGTGGATTTGGATGAAGGATGGGCGAGAACTAGCAACTCAAAATGATCCTTCGTAGAGCAGGAAACACGCTTACTGGTGCTGAGTCAATCAGGAGTGGGTGGACTTTCATTACAGGCCTGCTTCTAATGATTATTCTAACATGATGTGTTCTTTTTAAAGCTTTACAGGTGCATCAGAAACTTCTCAAAGGTGACAAACCTTTGACTCTCACAGATGTGTGGGAGGGACTTGACATTTGATGGATTTTTACTCATCTAACAAACAATGCCAATTTATATATTTATTTTTAATGTACCAACTATAGGGCAATTTCTTTCCTCCAGGTACTTTTTTGATCACCCCTCTTGTGAGTTCTGGAACGAGTGTCATTCTTAGCCAATTGTGTCATATTTGATTACTCAAAATGCACTGTGCTTGGGTCCTGATAACTGTCTTATCGAGGGACTGCAATGTCTTCTGTCAGAACCAGTCGAAGAGAATTAAATAATAAATGATACAGATGGTGCTATTCGTCATTAAATATTAAATACAAAGGAACTTTCACATGAACATTGAAAAACAAGCTTATAGAGGCAAGGACATTTTGAGAAATGGTCACCAAAGCACCCTTTCATAGAATATAAAGGTTGGAAGGGACCTCAGGAGGTCATCTAGTCTAACCCCCTGCTCAAAGCAGGACCAGTCCCCAACTAAATCATCCCAGCCAGGGCTTTGTCAAGCCTGACCTTAAAAACCTCTAAGGATGGAGATTCCACCACCTCCCTAGGTAACCCATTCCAGTGTTTCACCAGCCTCCTATTGAAAAAGTTTTTCCTAATATCAACTAACCTCCCCACTGCAACTTGAGACGTTACTCCTTGTTCTGTCATCTGCACCACTGAGAACAAGCCTAGCTCCATCCTCTTTGGAACCCCTTTCACGTAGTTGAAAGCAGCTATCAAATCCCCCTCATTCTTCTCTTCTGTAGACTAAACATCCCAGTTCCCTCAGCCTCTCTCATAAGTCATGTGCTCCAGCCCCTTAATCATTTTGTTGCCCTCCGCCGGACTTCTTTCCAATTTTTTCACATCCTTCTCGTAGTGTGAGGCCCAAAACTGGACACAGTACTCCAGATGAGGCCTTACCAGTTTGATAGAGGGGAATGATCACGTCCCTCGATCTGCTGGCAATGCCCTACTTATACAACCCAAATGCCATTAGCCTTCTTGGCAACAAGGGCACATTGTTGACTCATATCCAGTTTCTTGCCACTGTAACCCCTAGGTCCTTTTCTGCAAACTGCTGCCTAGCCATTCGGTCCTAGTCTGTAACAGTGCATGGATTCTTCCATCCTTAGTGGAGGACTCTGCACTTGTCCTTGTTGAACTCATCAATTCTTTTGGCCTAATCTCTAATTTGTCTAGGTCCTTGTATTCTATCCCTACCCTCCAGCATATCTACCACTCCTCCCAGTTTAGTGTCATCTGAAAACTTGCTGAGGGTGCAGTCCACGCCATCCTCCAGATCATTAATGAAGATATTGAACAAAACTGGCCCCAGGACCAACCCTTTGCTCATATCCCCCTTGCATCTAGGCTTCAAGATATATTTGGACTCTGGTCAGAGGGTACACTAGTTAGCGCTTAACATTTAAAGCACTGTAATCTGTAGGAGGCTAGTTACAATACTCAGATGCATTTATGATGTTCGTGGTGTGATCAGCAGAATCCCCCAATGTGATAAAATGTAGCAAGCAAATAATTGTAAGTATGATTGATTATAAGATGTGTAATGCAGTATTATATGTATAGTACTTCATAGGTGTGCTGGTTACCTAGTCTATCACTTCTTGGTAACAGGGCCGGCTCCAGGCACCAGCTAAAAAAGCAGGTGCTTGGGGTGGCCAATACCAAGGGGCGGCCCTCCAGCCGCTATTGCGGCGGCACATCCAGGTCTTTGGCGGCAATTCAGCGGCAGGTCCCTCAGTCCCTGTCGGAACAAAGGACCTGCTGCCAAAGAGTGGAGTGGCACGATCACGCTGCTGCGGCTTTTTTTGCTGCTTGGGGTGGCAGAAAACTTGAGCCGGCCCTGCTTGGTAACACTGACTACCCAGTACTTTCAGACTCCAGCTGAAATGAATGGCGCCATCAGGGAGGGTGGAGTGGTTGTGGAGAGAGAGAGAGGCGTAGGCCTAAAATGGAACAACAATAGAGTTTCAGGCAGGAATATTAGAATGCTGTAGAGAAGTGGAAAATTTGCTTTCAGTTTCTTGTGATTGCACTCTAGAGCTATTGTCCTTCGGATGGGGAGGGTACAGGTCAGAGGTTGGTTTCATAGTGTCAATGAGGCAGACTAACTATCCACATGTGTTTTGCCTTTGCTCATATCCATGGGGAAGAAATAACCAGGCAGAATTCAAGTCTCAGAACTGGTCACTGTGACAGCAGGTTGGACTGAAATGTTCTTTTACCTGGATTTAATCACATTTGATAGCTCCTTTTTTGCTTACTTAACAATCTTGTTTTTGCAGATGGTCCAGCTGCATATCCGGTCCCAGTGCAGAACACCAAACCACTACTCACTGTCAGCTTCACGTCAGGAGACATTAGTTTAATGAACAACTATGATGACTTGTCTCCTACTGTCATCCGCTCAGGGTTGAAAGGTACAAGAGAGAGAGATCCTCTCCCCTCACATACAGTTTTTCTTCTGATGTTTTAATTTATTTCTTGTCTATATGGTTGTGTTTAGTGTCTTGCCTCTTATAGCCTGGTACCTGCTACAGTGATTCTCACTGTCAGCAGTGACACCTACTGATATAAAAGCAAAGCACAGCTATTAGACTTGCTTTTGAAATAAGTTGATTTTATATTTTTAGGAGGCATTTCTGATATTAAAACCTAATGAAACAGTTTGCTTTCCTCCAGGCTAATGCCATAACGGTCCTGTCTATATGTGGTTGTTTATGAATGCCCAGGTAACTTAGTTTTCTTTGTATCCTAAATTCATTATGGGATCAGTCATTCCTGTAGCAGCCAAATGTAAGTTATAGCTGGTAGAGTTATTGAGTACTAGGTAGAAATATTAAGATGCAAGTCATTGTGAGAAAAGGAACACTCCAGTGATTAGTTATTACACCTTAGATAGCTAAATATTTACTAAGTTCTGTTTGTCTATGTGCGCATGCACACCTCCTTGCAGAGTAAGACATGGTCATCAAACTGCCACCCCAGCTGGAAGTGGCGTCTTGTTGTGTTTTGGTAGGCATATGCCTGCCACAGATTCCCCTTTCAAACTCCACAGAAATAGTCCACAGAGTCTTTCTGCAGATATATAGGCCTTGAGGGGTCAATTTTATTACAGATATCCCATGTATATTAATCATAACAAAAATCCTATTACCATAGTCCAGATTTCCCCAGCATAGTCTGAACAGTGTAACATACAGCCCTAGGGTCCCTCACTGTGCTCCATTTCTCTGGTGCAGCCCTTTCTAGTCCTCATACTAGGACAGCTGGGAATCATTAAGAAAGGGACAGATAATAAAAAGAAAATATCATATTGCCTCTGTATAAATCCATGGTACACCCACACCCTGAATATTGCGTGCAGCTCTGGTTGCCCCATCTCAAAAAAGACATATTGGAAGAAAAGGTACAGAAAAGGGCAACAGAAATGATTAGAGGCATGGAACAGCTTCTGTATGAGGGGAGAATAATAAGATTGGCTACTGTCTGAAGATACTGGGCTAGACGGACCATTGGTCTGACCCAGCATGGCCAATCTTGTGTTCTTATCCCTTCCACTTGGAGTGCCACCCTGCTCTTCCCAACAGAAACCTCTGTAGCGTCTCTGCTGGATGCATCCTTGCCAGGGGAGCATGCCTCATTCCCCTGGCCCTCTCAGTTCCTCCGGGTCTAGCTCTCTGGCCCTGGAGATGTCAGCTGGTAAGCTTCTCTGCTGCTGCCCAGCCATCAGCCCTTGTCTTCAGCCCTCTGGCTTAGAGCCAGCAGGCAACTCTCTTCCCTGCTTCTCCTGCCTTCAGCCCTCCGGCTCTAGCACTCTGGCTTGGGGACACCATCCAGCAAACCCATCTTAATGCTCTCCTGCCTTCAGCTTCCCCCCAGGTCCCAAACATAGTCTCCTAGCCAATTCCTCCCTCTTCAGCTTTCCCCAGAGACTTCTTCCAATCTCCCACCTCTCCTGACTCACTCTCACAAGGACTCTCTCCCTCATTGAGTCTCCTCTGTCTGACTCTGGCAGCCCTTACCTGCCCTTTCTGACTGAACCAGTCTGCTCTGGCACCGGGGGAGCTGGACCTACTTGATTTACTAGGGCCAGCTTCCCTGTGACAGGCCCCAATTCAACAAAAAAAGCACTTAAGCACATCCTTAAAATTAAGTGTGTGACTAAGTCTCATTGTATAATAGCAAAACTGCTATGCTGAATCAGGCCCTAAGATACTTCTCAGGGTGGGTAAGAGAGGCAGAATCTGGCCTCGAAGATAGTGCATTGCAGTAGGAGTCTGGAGATTTGGGCTCTGTTCCTGTTTCTGCTGCTGAGTGACCTTGGGCAAGCCACTTCAGCTCTCTGTACCTCAGTTTCCCCATCTGTAAAATGGGGATAATGATACTGATCTTTTATAAAGCACTTAGTTCTCTATAGATGAGAAACAATATATGAGCTGCATGTTGTTATAGACAGGCAAAAGTGCATTTTCAGTCAGAACAAAAAAGAATTGAAGAAATGAGTTTATTGACCTTCTGATATTTACAATATCCACACAAACAAAAGCTGCAACTTCATCCTTAACACCTCTGTTTTAGGAATTAACGTAAAACAAAATATTTACACAAAATGCACTATGGTCATTTCACCCTTTGCCATTTTTTATGCATCTGTGTAACACACACCATGTACAATTATCGGCACGCGAAACCTTAAATTAGAGTGAATAAATGAAGACTTGGCACACCACTTCTGAAAGGTTGCTGACCTCTGCTATATGTACTATTGTTATAGTGGGCTGAAATCTTCAGTGCTTGAGTCAGACCATGGATGTGGGGGTTAGTGGCTAAGTTTGCTGGGGAAAAGTGAAATCACTTGAGCAAATTTGGGGGACTTTTTATTAGGATTTTTTTTAATTATGCACTTTCCCATTGTTTCAGTCGGACATTTTGCACGTGGTTAAATCAAACACTTCTGATTTTCCAGATCTGAGAATAAATTCAAGCCTGAATGCAACATGAAGTGCATTTCTTAAGGATTTTCCAATTGTGTAACATCATGATATTTTTCCAGATTCGAATGATTTTCTTTAAACATGGTTTGATATTTCAAGTCCCACTGAGCCAGTGCTGAGTATTCAAGATTCAGATTATGTAAAGAATAGCTGGGTTTAGGTCGCTAGTATTAACAATGATCTTTTAGAAGCTCCCCATGTAGGGTGACTTTTGTCATAGTAGATCCAGATACATGGATCCTGGAATCCTCTCTAGTAAAGCCTGGAAGCTGTGCAGAGAAAAAGTGCCCTCAGTCCAGGAAATCTTTGGCATAGGCTTCTGATCAAGGAAGTTGTTAGCTTTGGTGAGTTCAACAAGACAGCCAGCCCCAGGTTTCATTTTTTCTTTTATTTCCACTAATATTATGTCTTTAAAAGTCTGGAAAAATACATGTTAAAAAACTAGTGGTATCTCAGCATTAATCTTGAATTATCAAAAACTTCAAAGTCTTGAGGTTGCAGTAGTTGAAATTAATCCAAGATTAACTCAGCTACCTTTCATACTGATTGTATCTTCTAGCCCGGTGTTCTTTTAAAATATAACCTTTAGAATACTATTGTTGGTTTGTTATTCCTATATATAATAAAAAAGAACATGAGTCAATGCTGCTGTAGTGTAGGGGCCCTGCATTTTGGAATTTCCTGTCTTGTGAGCATTGGCTATTTCGGCCTTAGCATTGCATTAAATATAGGTTTTTGCATAGACTTATACTACTACTTTCTGGGGGCAGATGCTTAGCCACACTATGGTAGTTTGGCACACTTGGTGTAAAGCTGCCCTAAAATCAGCTTGGTTAGCTTTGGGAAAATCCACCCTGTATAGGGGGATCCTTGGGTGACATGGAGGCTCTTATGCTGCCTATCCTCATGCCCTCTCCAGCCCAAGGGGTTCAGTCAGGGAAATGGTGTCATGGTGGGAGGAACCCCTATGATCTGGGAATCCCCAGCTGCCAGAATGGCTCCTTAGTGCCAGAGGGAGCTGGGACAGTTTAGAGCTGCTTTCTTGTCTAATGTCCACCAGGGGACTGGCCCAGCTCTCAGTCAAGGATCAAGAGGCACAAGCCACAAGCCAGGGATCTGGGCCTATGTCTTTCTGTCTCTTCTCCCCCTACCCTTTACTAGATGGAATACCAGACCTGCTGAAGTATGTATGATCATGTAACCTCCCCACTCCAGGGGCTGAATGCTAGTGCACCAGCTATCGTACCGGCATCTTTATTGTGAGCCTGTGTGATTGATTTCAGTTGGAATGGAGGATGCTTAGCACCTTGTAGGATCAGGCTATGGAGAGGCAATGGGGGAGGTAGAGAGAGAGAGAGGTCATGTCACCATTTTGTGGCTTGAGCCTGCCTATGATCTGCTGTATACCTGTAGGTATTTCAGGGATTGCTGCTGTAAGTATATTCATATTTCCCATGTTTTCCTCTTGTCAAGGAATCTTTGTAACTTTTGGTGGTTATCATCTCATGCTAAGAATGTGGGACACCACACAGAGTTTCTCTGTGCTCTCTAGCCACAGAGGGCACTACTAGAAGTGCCTCATATTAACTGGATAGTCTTCAGTATTGCATGTGAACTCTTGTCTATGGGTCTGTGTTTGAAATAAGCAAATATTGCTCTGTGGACTCTGCAACAGGCTCCTCCATCTGTATAGACTGCTGAAGGCTGCTATATGTATTTTCTAAACAGCTCTCTCTGAAAATATCACACTCAAAGCAACATCAACATATTTTGCTGTTATATCAGCTTTGCTTTAGGTGTAAAAAAATTCTGTCAGTCACTTTGCCAGGAACATTCATATTATGTTGCATTAGGAAAAAAGCTGCTTTCGCTGTGGGAAGAAAATTTGCTTTTCCCTAAACTTAAATTCCTCTTTCCAGCCACCAAAGACTCATGGAAATTCTAACAGACCTGAGGCAAGTTAAATAGAGACTCATAGACTTTAAGGCTAGAAGGGATCATCATCATCATCATCACCATCTAGTCTGACCTCCTACCCACTGCAGGTCACAGAACCTCACCCACCCACTCCTGTAAAAGACCCATAAATATAGGTCCTGAACTAGTCAACAATCTCCTTTAATCCTTACATTTTACCTTTTAATTTATGCTCTAGATAGAAGCTGTGCCTCTGCCCACACTGAACCCAACTCTGTTACATGAGTTGCTTTTCTTTCAGGCCTCAATTGTCCCCTGTGGGCACAGCCCAGAATAAGAGTTCGTGTGGAGTAACGTTGTCCCAGAAGGAATGTGTCCCAGAGCTCCGGGGCATTTAACTTGTATCTGCTACTACACCTCTTCAGGGGAGGCAGCTTACTATCCCTCATGTGGCAGGCCAGTTCTGGTGGCTTTTATCATCACCAGGAAAGCTGAACTAACAAGACACATTAAATATAGTCTTTACCAGGATCACTCTGGTTGTGATCCTTCCACTTCTTCCCCCCCCCCCACATACACCTCCCATCGGTCTCTGTCTGTTTAAACTTTAAGTGCCTTGGGGCAGGGACTGTGTCTTCTTCATTTGAGAAGTGCAGGCCCATTCTGTGTGAGACCACAAACTAAATAATAATGACATAAACTGTAACTGTAATTATTCAAAGGCCAGATTTCTAAACCCAGAAATCTACATAAGCTACACTAATGTCTTTGTTTTCCTTCTTGAAATGAGGACAAGAAAGAGGCCAAAAAATACTAGAAATGAGATCGTCACCTCAACTCTGGCCTCTTTGCACCAGGTAAAAGACGAGGAGCAGCATAAATGGGTTGTAAAAGCCCCAGTTGCTGCCAGGGAAGATTCTCGTGGTGCAGGAACTGAGGAAGATAGCTGTGAGGCTGTTATTCAAGGACACCTCCTCCTCCCCCCCCAATCCCTGACATAGGGGCATGTTGGGGGAGGATGGCTATGTGGGGAAGAGGGACATATTAGGGGTGGGGCTGCAGCACACAGTGTTGTGCAGATTCCAGAGAGGCTGCCATAGCTTAGACTTCAAAGCTGTCTCAGTTATGCTGGGAGCCACCCCAGCATCTGGAGCAGGCCAGGATCAAGAGGGCACAAAGGTGGCTTAAATCCATCATAATCCCCTTCTTCCTACTAGGTTGAGAGTTCAAGTATGGCACAGCATCTCACTTAGGACTTTTGCCCAAAAGAGGTTGTTCTGTTCTCTTGGGTAAACCTAGAATTAGGCAGGTTATTAGAAATGGCGTTGGTCTGTCTGTCTCATTGATTTCTAATATGTCTGTCATAGTATCCTAGAAAGAGAAATTAAATCCCACTGTAGAAACATTTTCAAGGAGAATATCAAGGAACATCATGTATGCTAGTCTATGAAAAAATCCACTTGAGAAACAAACATCCTGCCTCTGATATGTTCAGAAGCATAGTCCCAGTGAGAAATATCAGAAAGGAAACAGTTGCAGTAATACAAAACCATATTAAAATTGCACATAGAAAATGACAAGTTGACAACTTAAAACAATTCTAATATCCTTTCTGCCAACTCTCATTTCTATTCTATGTCTTCGTTTGAAGACTGCTTCTTGCCCATAAATGTCTACAAAAGTTCTTAGAGAAACAAAGTGGGTGAAGTAATATATTTTATTGGATCAGTTTCTGTTGGTGAAAGAGATAAGATGGAACAGATTGTTTCACATAAAATAGTTAAGAACATAAGAATGGCCATACTGGGTCAGACCAAAGGTCCATCCAGCCCAGTATCCTGTCTTCCAACAGTGGCCAATGCCAGGTGCCCCGGGGGAGTGAACCTAACAGATAATGATCAAGTGAGCTCTCTCCTGCTGTCCATCACCACCCTCTGATAAACAGAGGCTAGGGACACCATTCCTTACCCATCTTGGCTAATAGCCATTAATGGACTTAACCTCCATGAATTTATCCAGTTCTCTTTTAAACGCTGTTATAGTCTTAGCCTTCACAACCTCCTCAGGTAAGGGGTCCCACAAGTTGACTGTGCGCTGTGTGAAGAACTTCCTTTTATTTGTTTTAGACCTGCTGCCCACTAATTTCATTTGGTAGCCCCTAGTTCTTATATTATGGGAACAAGTAAATAACTTTTCCTTATTCACTTTCTCCACATCACTCATGATTTTATATACCTCTATCATATCTCCCCTTAGTCTCCTCTTTTCCAAGCTGAAAAGTCCTAGCCTCTTTAATCTCTCCTCATATGGGACCCGTTCCAAACCCCTAATCATTTTAGTTGCTTTTCTCTGAACCTTTTCTAGTACTAGTATATCTTTTTTGAGATGAGGAGGCCACATCTGTACGCAGTATTTGAGATGTGGGCGTACCGTGGATTTATATAAGGGCAATAAGATATTTTCCATCTTATTCTCTATCCCCTTTTAAACATACTTCAAGGAATCATTCATGGAATAGTGGCCCATTAACACCAATCCACTCATGGGGAGGGGGGAAGCAGGAGTAGGGGGCTAGTGGGTTATAGAAAGTTCCCAGACTCATCTTTTGACGATCTTTTATAGGTTTCCTTGAGGATGAGGACTGAGGGGTCAGATATAGAGAGATCGCGTCGTGAAAAGTGTTCACCCATAGGTGATACGGTGTTTTTGTCTTTTATTATTGTTCTGTGAGAGTTCATTCGAGAGTGCAGTGATTATCTGGTTTCACCTACATAGTTGTTGTTGGGGCATTTAGTGCACTGGATGAGGTACAGCACATGTGGGGGGGGGGGTTGTTTTGAAGGGCCAACCTCTCCAAGCTCATCAGAAGCAAGCTCCCCACAGACCAGCACACATCAACTTACAGTGGCACCAGACCCTGCCAGAACAGCAGCTGCAAAATCTGCAAACATTTCTACTGCTACGATGTTCGATACCCTCCACAACACGCTTTTCAAGATCGATAGGTCCTACACATGTTGTGTACCTCATTCAGTACAGTAAGTACCCCAGTGACAACCATGTTATGATATGAGACTATCACTGCACTGTTAAATGAACACTCTCATAAAAATAATAAAAGACAAAAACACCATATCTCCTGTGGGTGAACACTTGTGAAAAAGCAGTCACTCTATATCTGACCTCTCAGGCCCCGTCTACACTACACAGTTAAATCGATTTAAACAGCTTTAAATCGATTTAATGCTGCACCCGTCCACACTACACCACCCTGTAAATCGATTTAAAGGGCTCTTTAAATCGATTTCTGTACTCCATCAAAACCACAGGAGTTACCCTAAAATCGATTTTACTACATCGGAATTAGGTCAGTCGTGGACGGAAATCGAAGTTACTATCGGGAGGTATCCCACAGAGCACCACTGACCATCTGGTCAGCAGTCAGAACTCGATGCACTGGCCAGGTAAACAGGAAAAGCCCTGTGGACTTTGAATTCTATTTTCCTGTTGGCCAGTGATGGAGCTCTGATCAGCACAGGTGAACCACGCAGGGCAACAGACAGGTAACAATGCAGTCTCCTGAGAAAAAAAAGAGCTCCAGCATGACCACACAAGAGGTACTGGATTCTGATCGCTATTCTGGGTGAGGTCAGTGCTACAGAACCCTTCGTCAAGACGAAATGAGAATATTGAAAGAATTCAAAGTTGTGATTGCAAAAGGACAACGGGGGACTCAGTGCAGTGCAGACTAAAGTGAAAGCTGAGCGCATACAGAAAACCAGAGAGGAAACGAAAGCTGGAGCAGGTCGAAAACATGCGTCTCTATGCTGGCTGCATGCATTTGGTGCCTGCGCAACAATACCCTACCCTGGCGTGGTTCAGAGGTCAGGTTGTAATATAACCGTGGCTGAGGTTCTGCTGAGGTGAGAGATGACGAAGACAAGAGGAGAAGAGATGCTGATAGCACAACAGTCTATACACAGCAGCCAGGAGCTTTTTGAGAGCAAGAATAACTCCCAGCCCACCCAAGCACTATACCGACAGTGAAGCCATGGAAGGAACCTCTGGTGAGTGTATCATTTTAATAATCAAGCCACGCTTTGGTGGGGGGAGGCAAGGCTGGCGCTGGGCTCTCTGGTGAGAGGAATCTTCCACTACAGCCCGCTTGGGTGGGGGAGGGAAGCTGGCGCTGGCTTCTCTGGCGAGCAGGAATTTCCCAGCTACCAGCCACGCTTTGGTGGGGAGGAAGGGTCTGGCGTGGCTTCTCTGGCGAGCAGGGAATTCCCAGCTACGCACGCTTTGGGTGGGGGGGAGGAGGCGGCGCTGGGCTTTTCTGGGAGCAGGGAATCTTCCAGCTACCAGCATGTTTGGTGGGGAGGGAAGGAGGAAGATGAATAACAACGAGCTTACGGATAGCAGCCATGCGCTGGTGAGAGAGTGGAAAGACCGGGGGTTTGGGTTTCCGGTCCTCTGAAAGGAAAAGGATCATAGGTCACTGTGAATAAACCCTGGAGAATCAAAATAAGCTTACCATGCCGCACGGAGTGAATTATGATTCAGGACCGGTCCTGCGTCTGCAGTGTGCTCTCACCAGAGACATCACGGACCTCAGTATTAAAGATGCAAAAATCGACTTGTAGTGAAATCATTGCTAGTAGGTGCTAGTTTTTATTCACTGTGAAAGAGTACAATCATTGTCTGTAAAATGTATCTTTTTACTATATTCTCTCCTGTCTCCTCCCCCATGCAGCTGCGCATTTTCTGTACCTCCTCAGCCATCAGGAAGGCTAGCTAAAAGAGGGAGAAGAACTCGAGATGAATGTTCAGAATCATGGAGTAAGCCACAGTGACAGAGCTCATCAGAATGATGGAAGAAGTGATAGCAAATACAGGAAAGATGCCAGCCGGGAGGATAGGAGGACGCTCGATGAGAGATGGGCAGGAAGAAGAGTGGCGACAGAAGACAGGCAGGAAGATCAGAGGTGTAGGCAGAAGATCAGCGGTGGCGTGATGCAACGCTGGAGCTGCTGCGTGATCAAAGCTGAGATCTTCAGGCGCATGGTGGATGTTCAGGAACAGCAGCGGGGTACAGAGTGCACGCAGCTCATGTTTAACCACCTCAAGAGCTCCCACTATCCATATCTCCTCACCCAGACGTGTTAGAACGCGTGGGGACGATTTCTGCACAGCCCACCATGACCCGGGGCCATGGGGCAGCCAACCAAAAAGGTGACGATTAAGCGAATGTGCTTATGCTTTTCCGTTCTTCCAATCTCCTCAACAACACCATGCAGGGATACCTAATAATTCTGTGTCTATTTTTATGATTACTTTTAATCAGAATACATCCAAAGGGGATGGTGGGTTTTCTTAAGGGATGAGACTTTTAAGAAGAATTCATTGATTTTAGCACCACAACATAGACTCTTTAAATACAGAATAATGATTTTTAAATATACTGACTTTAGTCTCAGCAAGCTGTAAGTAAAGGGGAGGGGGGTTGCTTAGAGGAGTCAATAGCAAGGCGGATTGTTCATCAAGGGAAAAAACCGAGTCACACCATACCCTGCCCGCGAGCTGAAACTACTTTCAAGCTTCTCTGATGCGCACCCGCCTCCTGTGTGCTTTCTAACGCCTGTGTGTGCTGCTCGTATCACGGCAGTGCATTTGCCGCAGTCCCACCCGCCAGAAAGTCTCCCCTTTACTCTCACAGAGATTGTGGAGCACACAGCAGCAAGCAACAATAGCAATGGGACATCTTTGGCTGAGTCTGAGAGTAGTAGTAATGATCGGAAGCGCCCTTTAAACGGCCAAATGCACACTCTACCACCATCCTGCACTTGCTCAGCCTTAGTTAAACACTTCCTGACACTGTCCAAGCGCCTGTGATGGGCTTATGACTGCATCAGGTAGCGGGTACCCAGGATAAGACAGGCATTTCACATCCCAAATGTTATTTTCTCGGTCTGGAATAATTTCCCTGCTGCCAGCCGTTAAAGATGCTACAGTCTGCTACGAAGACGCGAGCGTTCATACCTTCAATGCCTCTCCGTGGCTGGTGAAACGTCACCTTGTGATCCAACCAGTGCGGCACATCATGGAAAAGTCCCTTGCGGTTCACGTACTGGGTCCGTGCTCTGGCCAACGTAGGGTATGGTTTCCTCTAATGCCTCCGGTAGCGGATCCCATTGAGAAAGCCATCCACTTCACTGCCTCAGACGTTCACAACTTTACTGAAGTCAAGATTCTTTCTTAGCTTAGCATTACATTGCTTTGACTCCCGCCCACAGTATATTGCCTCTCCAATTATTCCCTGACTGATTGGTAGCGTGTTGGAGTTGGCAAGCTTCCAGAGGGCTATGCCTGCTTCTGCACTGTGAGGGCTGCTCCATGTTGAGTATCATGGCGTTTCAGGCAGTGAAAGCAATCCAAAGTTCAATAGAAGTGCTTTCGCATAAGCGAAAGTTTTGCAGCCACTGGAATCGTCCACACTGCAAATATATGCGTGTCCACCAGTTCGTGTTGTTTCCCTGCCAATATCGCGATCAATGGTTAGAAGGCTGCCCATTACAGCAGTAGCTAAAGCTGCGTCCGGGTAGAGGAGAATTCGTCTACATGTGTTCATCGCTCTCGTCGGTACGCTGTCGTAGCTTCCATCTCCTCCTCCTCTCATCCCCTCTCCTGATTTGCTAGTTCATGGCCAGCAGTGACAGCAGATCTTTCGCGCGAGTGTTACAAACTTGCACATGCGTTATGATCTCAGCAGGGTATGTCGGCAGGGCTCACGCTTGCTGCGATTGCGTTTAGCGCTCTTCCCCAGGAAAAAAGGCGCGAATGGTTGTGCTGCTTTCACAAAGGAGGGGTGAGGTGTACAGCACACTACCCGGACAATATTTTTCCACATCAGCACTGGGCTCCACAGGAAGTGCAACTTATAGGATAGCTTGAACACTACCACACAGGCGAACGCTCTGACACCCCAAAGAACTCGACGCTAGCCTTGGACCATGGACGCACACAATCGATTTAAGGATCCTAGTGTGGACGCACTAAATCGATTTTATAAAATCGGTTTCATAAAATCGGTTTAAACAAATTCGAATTAATCAGGTAGTGTAGACAAGGGCTCAGTCCTCATCTTCGTAGGAAACCTGCACAACACCTTCAAAAGATGACCCTGGGAGTTTAAATTCATAACTTTGCTAGACACTAAAGATCATGGACTGAATAGAGACACTAGATTTATGGCTTATTACAATAATCTGTAACCCAACTAACCACCACCCATGGCTTTTTTCCCCCTCCTTTATGACTGGAAAGGTGTTAATGGGCCACTTCACGTTGAATGACCCCTTGAAACAATCGGTTCCACCTTGTGTTTAGCTGTGACACTCTGAGTACATTTCTCAGACCTGAAGAAGAGCTCTGTGTAAGCTCAAAGGCTTGTTTCTCTCACCAATGGAAGTTGATCCAATAAAAGATTTTACCTCAGCCACCTTGTCTCTTTAATATCCTGGGGCCACCACAACTACAACAACACTGTATTCAAAAGGTTCTTGGCAGATTGACCATCCCCGTCTGAGCACAGAGTTTGTCTGGCTTGCCTTTCATCTCAGGTTTAAAGGTAAAACTCTCTACAGCTCTGTTCTGTATTCCTTGCACACACATAACTGCTATTGACCTTGAAGGCAGAAACACAAAATATTATTCCTGTGTTCTTGCTGAAGTAGATAGAGGGCTGGAGGATGTCAGGGACAGAAATCAGCATCCCAAAATGAAGGCCTGGGCAGATGTCTGTAGGAGAGGGATCCCTATTGATCAAAAGACATTAGCTGTGTGTGTATTGATATGTATATTGTATATAACATCAATAATACATTATTTTGCTCCTTGCTGATACTTATATCCAAAATGTAGGCCCTGATATACATTGTAGATTCTTCGCAAAGGTAAAGATGGCAATATATTTATTACACACCTGTTATGTTTTATTTTATTAAAGATAGAGCGGATAACATTTAAAAAGTGCATTAAGTGACGTATTAGCTTAAGTTTTATTGAAAGTCAGTGGGACGTATGCCTCTAAGATCTAAGTTTTTAAAGGTATTTAGGTATTGCTTTATTAAGTGTTGCAGCACCTAACTGACCTTGGAGTCTAATTCCTATTGACTTTCAGTGAAAGCTGGGCTCTTAAGTAACTTTTGATAATGGGACTCGCTACCCATATTGGTTGTGATTATTGGTGACAGTGTCCTACCCCACAGGTTTCTTATCTTTGTTATTTCAGATGTGGTGGTGCAGTGGTGTACACAGGGAGACCTGTTGGCTGTAGCAGGCATGGAAAAGCAAAGTCAGCTAGCTGACCTTGGTAGCAGTGCCATTCTGAAAAGTGCGCTCATCAAATTCTACAATGTCCGTGGTGAACATATCTACACGCTGGAGACTTCTGTGCAGGTAAAGGGATGTTTTTGAAGTTATCCCTGGTATTAATGCCAGAGCTTCAATAATTTTTCACCTACATTATCCCAATAATATAGGCAAACACTACCGAAGTGCTCAACTGAGTGTGTTTAACGAGTTCTAAGTCTTTGGAGCTCCTAGAATCTGAATTGCAGGAATGTATCTTATAATTAATTATTATTATGAGTATTATGGTCAGGCCTTGAGGCTCAAACTGAGATTAGGACTCCATTGTGTGAGGCACTGTACAGACACCTAGTGAGAGGCAGTTGCACCAAAGACTTTACAGTCTAGACAAGACAGACAAAAGGATGAGAGATGAGGAAGTAAAGAGCAGAGAGACTAAGGCACAGATTATTAAAGATATTTAGGCATTGCTGTGGCCAGTGTTGTAATGCCTAACTGATTTAGGAGCTTAAACCTCATTTTCTAAAGGGATTTACACATTTAGGAGCCAATATTCTAGTGACAGTTAATGTGATTTTGGTTCTTAAGTGCCAGAATCCTTTTTGAAAATGAGATTTAAGCTCCTAAATCAGTCAGGTGTTGCAGTACTGAGCACACCACCACCTAAATACCTTTAACAACCTGTGTCTAAGTGCCTGACCCAAAGTCACACTGGAAATCTGTGGCAGAACCAGGAACTGAACCAGGAACTCTCCTGAGTCTAAATCCAATATTTTAACCACAAGACTGTCCTCCCTGTCTACTATCTCCTTACATATACAGGACAATTCTGTCTTAGTGTAGGGGCAGGACAACCTGATAGAACAGGAGGTCCTACGATGTATGAATCTTTTATTACTCTTATGGGCACAGATGGTATTATGGGTAAAACACAGAATTCTGAGTTGAGAGGGCTTGTTTCTGTTCCGAGATTCACCACAGATTTCCCATGAGTTTCGGCAAGTCACTTAATCTCTCTGAGTGAACTTTAGCAAAAGACCTATATGCCACTTAAGTCCACAAAATAAGACTTAAGTGGTGCTTATGTTTTCTGCTGGCTGTCTGAACAGGAATGAATTTCACCCTATGCCTTGGTTGGCTGTCTATAAAATGGGGACAACATCTTTCATTCTTCTCCATGGTGTTGTGAGGCTTAATGTTTAAGTGCTCTGAAATCCGCAAGTGATGGAATGTTCCATAGATATACATTATTAATTATTATTTATTTATTCTGCAATACCATGAGATGAAGTGCGTACAAAATGCTGAGTTAAGGACTTCATAGCAAGTTAACTCCTGAATTTCCACATTTGTATTTATTTCTCTCTCAAGAGTAACATATAGTAATTAATTACATACATTTTTAGTTTGGATTTAATTTTTATTTTTTTTGTTTATTTTGTTTATTTATAATAATATGTTCCGCATCCAAGCTTGGGTGAAAAATATTAGGGACCCAAATGTGTGTATAGGCAGCTAAGTGCTGATTTAGCTGCTGGGGCTTGTCTACACATACGGTTGGTACCACTTTAACTATATTGGTATAGTTAAAACAATACAACCTCCCCCACCACCCAGGTGGATGCAGTTATGCCAGTATAAGGGCTTGTCTACATGGGGACACTTAAGAAAATGAATCTGAATTACCTAAAGGTGTGAATTTAAAGTGGATTAGTTAGACTGCTTTAAACCCCAGTGTGGATATCTCATTCAGAATTAAAGTGGCCCTAATTCAGTTTAGCTTCCAAGTAGAATAAAGTGAATTAAGGCCACTTTAATTCTGAATAAGAGATCCACACTGGGGTTTAAAGCAGTCTAACTAATCCACTTTAAATTCACACCTTTAGTTAATTCAGATTAATTTTCCTCGGTGTCAATGTGTAGACAAGCCCCAAGAGTGCTTATACCAGTATAACTATTTTGGTTATAGCAGTATAATTCCCCAGATAGGAAGCAGAATAAATGATGTCAGTGCAAGATACCTTTTTACTGGTATAACTGTGTCCACACTATGGACCATACTGGTATAACTATTTCAGTAAAAAAAAATAAAAAAATCACATCCTAACCAAAATAATTTTACTCTTACAAACACTGAGTGTAGACCAGGTTTAAGATTAAGGCCTGATTTTCATCTCACATTGGTTTGTGTAATTCTGTTGACTTCAGTTAAATTAATTTGTAATATACACTGGTGAAATTGAGAGGAGGGGTGCCTAAACAAGGTACTTCGGATCTCTTTCTCCTGTCCTTTGTCCATTTAGATTGTATGTGTCCACATGTTTGAACACTGGGCATAATAATATTACTATCTAAGTCCGGGATTGGCAACTTAAAGGTACCAGGCACTAAAATCCGTTAGCAGGTCGGGGAGTACTGGGTCTTGCCTCCAGGGGCGGGAGGGTGTCCTGTTCCTGAGTGGTGGGAGGCCCCAGGCGGGCAGAGTTTGAGAGCGAGCCCGCCCTGCACTCACCCCACAGCAGTAGCTCTGGTCCTACGATGCTGGACCCAGCTCCCTCCTCCAGCCCACTGGATCTCACCTCAGGGTATGTGATGTGTGCATATGTGCAGGCCAGCTTTCCCCTTCCCCCCCGTGATGCCCCACTCTATCATGCCCCCTTCTTAGCCCTGGTGCTGCCAGACCTTCTGCCCTGAGCTGGGGCTGTGGCAGACCAAATAAAATGTTCTGGTTGACCAGATGAAGCCCCCATCCCTGATCTAAGTAGCAATGTACTAGAATTTGTAGATCACTTGGATTACTGACAAAATCAGCTAGAACCTGTTATTGCACAAAAAGATTGTTAGTGACATTTGTTATTCTACATGGCTGCTCCAAAGATACATGTAGTGGACAGACAGAGTCCCCAGTCCCAGTAATTTGTCTTATGAACACCAGCAGCAGTAAAATCAGTATTCTGCTGGAGAATGGCAGTCAGTGCTGTGATGGGATTTTATAAAACTGACCATTGGCAATTGAAAGGGAATGAGTGGGAAGAGGAGAGTTTGTCACATCTCAAACCCTGCTATGAAAGCTGTTTCCTCTGCAACAGGCAATATATGAATTGGATGGTGCATTTATTTTATATCAGCACAGTTCTTGATTTAATTAATGGCAAGAAAGTTAAGGAGCACTGAACATTGCAGAGATCAGATTACTGGTGCAAAATTGATTTAGTGTGAGGTGCTCCTGGTTCATATGTCTGATAAAGCAGTTACCTGGTATCTTCACTGTAAGATACATTAAACTGTTATTGTTTATGCTGTTTGTATATTCTGGATGTTTTGGTGGGGATTAAGTGACAATTTATTGGGTAGTTTATAAAAATAACTCCCTGAAAGCCGCTGTAGAATTTCTATTCAGTTTAGTTAGATCGTACATTACTTGGTGTAAGGCCACAGCTAGCCACAGAGTAGGAATAAGAACCTCAGAACTGTTCACTTTGGTTTATTCATAATGATGATGATCATTGTCACAGTTTCTCTTGAGAACAAACTGTGCTTTATGTCCCCATCTTCTCCTCCTGCTTTGGTACAGTTTGGTGTCTAACATCTGTTATCAACTCTTAATCCCTGACCATCAATGAGTGATTATATTGTTCATAAATAGATAACCTAGTTTTCTGGCTATGATCTCTGAATATAAATAACAACCTAAGCAAGGGGATCATGCTCCGTTAGAAGTTTTCAATCCAGCCTAAGACTTTTATATGAAAACTAATTCACAACTGGGAGAGTATAGACATCAAGGTATAACAGCTTTTGGCATATTGCCCTGTCAGTGAGATTAACCCAACACCCATAGCTCCCCTTAATATCACAAAATGGCATATACAAAAAACCTGGATAGAGTGAACAACAGTGGCAGGCCTTGAACCAGTATTGGAATTTACCTTGAGGCACCACATACTCTCAGCTCCTGTTGAACTCACTGAGAGTTGAGGGTGTTCATCACCCCACGGTACTGAGCCTTCATACTTTTATCTTATTGGAACCATCCCCTGTGCACAGCTATCTGAGTAAAAATCTCAAAGATCTGTAATATTGGGGTATCAACTGCACTTGCAGTTCCAGTGCTTGTTTATACAAAGAATATATTTTAAAGCAGGGGTTCTCAAACTGGGGGTCGTGTGGTTATTATATGGAGGGTCGTGAGCTGTCAGCCTCCATCCCAAATCTCACTTTGCCCCTAGTATTTATAACAGTGCTAAATATATTAAAACACATTTTTAATTTTTAAGGGGAGGGGGGTCACACTCAGAAGCTTGTTATGTGAAAGGGGTCACCAGTACAAAAGTTTGAGAGCCACTGTTTTAAAGGCTGCCCATAAACTGTAAACTAGTCAAAGGAATACTGTCTGTTCCTGTAAATCTAATTGTTCAGCATTTCTTTCCCCCCACCCAAATCTGATCAAGCAAAGATAAGCCAAATTCCTTTCTTTAGTCATTTTGTTTTTCAGTAATGCTTCTCTTGCATTTTAAAATAGAATAAAAATAGTAAAATGCCCTTTCATGCATTCTTTATTGGAGGAACATTTACAAACCGTTTGTATTTATTTAACTGTCATAACCCTTTCTCCGGCATTAAGCAGAGACAGTGATAATAATAATTGGACTTACTCAAGACTCTCATTACAGTCTTGCTAAAATTGTTTATCAGGAATGCTGCAACCCAGTTCTGTCATTTCAGAATTACTCACTGGTTGTGTGGCAGGATCTTCAGTATATCAGTTTACTATACCTGCTGTCATAAAGCAATCCTCCGACTGGATACAGTTGCTTCATAGCTTCCCAGTAGGGGAGGCTCCAACCACATCACTCCACAGTTGCCTCACTGCACAGATTTTTGTAATGTCTGAAGTTGTGATAATTCATTCTGCTTAATGGCTCAGATAATTTGTATAGGTGCTGATCCTTTCTATGGGCCTTAAAATTCTCTCTTCCATGGCCCAGAGAGGACCATAGCAACGGGAATTGGGGCCTGGAGATCCTGATTGTGATTTCATTTACATGAGTGTAGATTGAGAGTAACTCCACTGTAAAATTGGGGCAAGTAAAGCAGAATCAGGCCAAAGTGAACTACCTGTGTGGAGGGAGTGGAATCAACGTGGCACACTCCATAACTGACTGTATACTTAGCAATATTAGGTTTACAGCTGACCTTGATAAATGGACAGTTTTATAGTGTGATCACTTTTTCTCAAGGCATCTGTTATTTAAATGTTAGTTCAGTAGGGTGCTCAATTTAAAAGGTTCTAGTTTTGTGTGTAATTTTTTGTTGATTGTTACAGACTCTTATTCTGATATTGTTAGTATAGAAAAGGAGCTGTACAAATTCAGTCAGGTAGACATAGTATAAAATGAGTTTGAACTAAACCTTTTTTTGAAAGAATGAAGCTAAATATTTTTACCCCAGTTTTCTAATTAGCTGTTGAAAAGCTATAGGTTGCATCTAAAAATACTGGCTTTGCTCCTGCTCCTGTTAAAATCAGTGATAGAACTCGTACAGACCTTAGATCTCATACAGAGCAAGATTAGGCTCAGAAGTTGGCTCTTCTTTTTTTGGTTAATTCATTAATCAAAGTATAGTCATTTAGTATTGTGGTTCTCAAGCTTGGACAATCTCCAATACCACACTGAGCAATATGGGAAAGGCAGTGTAGCTCAAAACCTGATGCCCTATTGGAGGTTTTTGACTCCTTAACTTGAGCTCCCCTGAATTGGTATAATATAACAGCTTTTTGTAACAAGCAAGCCAGCCCTATGCTTATATCAAATTCACTTGGTTTAAAAAAAAAAAAAGCATTATGATTCCTCCAGATGTGTAGTAAGAGAGAAATTAATTCCTGCCCTGCCTCTTTCAAACAGATTATGGGTATGTCCAAACTCCTAATTGGCCTGGGCCTAACCTTCTAAGAATACTAGAGTTTTGTCTGTCTTGTACAGACTTTGTGTTATGGACTGTGGACCTTCCTGTAGGAACAAGTGTTCAGTGTTTTAACAAAGGTACGTTTTTTTAATATAGCTCAGGTCAGCAGAATATGGTATTCAGGCATTTCTTTCACCAAATTCACAAACTGTGTTGAGCTATACAGAAATAATTACTTCCTTATGGCTTTACTTTGAGTGGCACAGGTTGGATATAAAGGCAGGATTCTCCTGCTTCCTAGCAGTTTATTATAAGCACAAGGCCTCTCTGCCTTTTTAATACTGTTTCTGTCCCATAAAAGTCTGGCATCTTAATTGGTGGATTAAAGATCAAGAAATTTTGCAGATAACCTGTAATGATATAAAATTCATTCAACTCAGGGCTCCAAGGAGATGGGTAGAATTTTAGGTTAACTTCAGATTTAAAAAGGACAATGCAGGAAGAGTCCACCTTTTATATTCTCCAGCTGAACTGAGTGCTGTACATGGTCCTAATTGATATCACTTAGTCTTCAGATTCATTGCTTCTGTGTTATTGTGGCCTTTTACTTATATCCACTGAACTGAATCCTATTTGGGGGTTGTTAGATGATTGCCACTAAAGCTTCAACATGAGTTTGTTTTGTTACAGAAATAGCAACAAGGCAATTTGGAATATGTTTCAGGATCTCAGTAAAGGTCTTGAGGTGTTCAAGACAGACAAGCCATAATAACCCATGTAAATAGGTCACTGTCACACCTGGCAAATGTGTTCAGGAATCTTCAGAGTTGTTCATGTCTGAGAATTTGAATCTCTTTTTCTGCAAGTTCATTATCTTGTGTTGGAAAAGACTCAGCTAAAACTGACGTATTTCAGCTGGATTGAGGTGTGAAAAAATGCTTTATTATGGAAACTTTGAGCTGAAATAACTAAGAAACAAACAGCAAACTGTCAGTTCTGCAGTCTGAAAAATCTTGTGTGTCCCCATCACTGTAGTATCGGAGTGACTCTTGGTCATTCATGTATTTATCCTTACAACACACTGGTGAATTAACTGAGGCAGAGAGGCTATGTGACTTGTCGCACAGGAAGCCTGGAGTAGAGCAAGGACTTGAATCTATGTTTTCTAAGTCTCAGGCTAGTACCATATCCACAGGGCCATCCCTCCTCTCTCTTTTTAAGAAAAAAAAAGTGATCTAGGAGTTGAATGTGTCTGTAAAACTTCAACCTTTCTTAAGTGAAGGAGAGAATTAGCAAGCAAAAATGTTTAGTTTCTTTTCAGTTGTACTTAAACGTATTCATTAATCAGACAGATTCTCCTTTATAACTATAACACTGCTGAAAGATTTGAAATCCTGCAGTATTTATCAACACCAAAACCCAACTCATTGGTTCGTGTCCGGGAGTCAGACTTCCTGCCCCAGAATCTAATCTTCATGGATACTGTATTTCACAACCAGTGGAGCGTCTAGTCCCAGTAGGCAAGATATTGGTTCAGACAGTGAGCAGGCCTTAATGCACAGGATTTCTGAGCACATGGGAACTCAATAAGGAGTATATGACTTCCACTTAATTCAGGTTGACTGAACTGTGTGAATGGGATGAAAGGTTTGTATATTATATTTAGACTTGGCAGAATTTGATTTTTATTTTAATTATTTCAGTGGATACTATGTTTATTTTTTAGCATTTTTTTTCAATTTCAATTTCCACAGTTGTGGGAAATTATGAGGGGAGGGTCAGACAGTAATTACTGGAGAAGTTGATTCACCAAGTTAAAGCTTTATAACTGTTAAACATAAATTGTCAACATCACATGTCAAAATATACAAAGTAAATACCCTTAAATCAAACTCTAAAAAGTTCTCAAGCAGCATTTTTCTTTCTTTTTCTGTCTGCAGATTTAGAGTGTAATTGATGTTGACCAACATTTACCAATAAAAATCTAATCCTTCCAAGCCTAATTATACTGGTCCCCTGGCAGGCGGAAGAATGAGTCAAATAAGAAAAAGTAGCACAGGAAGCTAACTTAATTAGGAGTATCCAGTCCAGCACAGCACTGTAACATAAGGAAGGACATTCCCAGCTGGGATGCATGTAGCCACAGAGCCATACTAGAGTCTCTGTCCCCCTTTCTGTTTCTGAAACAATTTAGCTCATTGTTACCCAAGTTTTAAATCTGTGTTTGCACTTAGTGTGCTTCTTGTGTAAAACATCTCAATAATTGCCCTTCAGTGTACTGTGTTTAAAATTAGCATTGCTTAGCCGTAAAAGCCTTTTTATTTGTATAGAAATGAAACTTTTTCTGGTGTGTTTGTATTTGATCCCTGGGATTCATTCAGGCGTTTATATTTTCTGATGAGATCCTTATAAAATCTGCTGGCGTTTTGTATGATAAAAATTAGGGCTGTCAATTAATTGCAGTTAACTCACATGCTTAACTCAAAAAAATTAACCGATTAAAAAACTGAATTGTGATTAATCACACTGTTAAACAATAGAATACCAATTGAAATTTATTAAATTTTTGGATATTTTTCTATATTTTAAAATATATTAATTACAAGACAGAATACAAAGTGTACAGTGCTCACTTTATATTTATTACAAATGTTTGCACTGTAAAATAGTATTTTTCAATTCACTTCATAAAAGTACTGTAGTGCAATCTCTACTGTGAAAGCGTAACTTACAAATGTAGATTTTTTTGTTACATTGTTTTGTTTTTGAGTCCAGTTATGTAAAACTTTAGCGCCTACAAGTCCACTCAGTCTTAATTCTTGTTCAGCCAATTGCTAAGACAAACAAGTTTGTTTACATTGACAAGAGATACTGCTGCCTGCTTCTTATTTACAATGTCACTTGAAAGTGAGAGCAGGCATTTGCATGGCACTTTTGTAGCCGGTGTTGCAAGGTATTTACATGCCAGATATGCTCAACATGCGTATGCCCCCTCATGCTTCAGCTACCCTTCTGGAAGACATGCTACCATGCTGATGATGTTTGGTTTTTAAAAAAAAAATTAAATTTGTGACTGATCTCCTTGGGGGAGAATTGTACGTCCCCTGCTCTTATATACCTGCATTCTGCCCTATATTTCATGTTATAGCAGTCTCGGATGATGACCCAGCACGTGTTCTTTGGTTTACAAACACTGTCTGCAGATTTGACAAAACAGAAAGGTGGTACCAATGTGAGATTTCTAAAAATAGCTACAGCACTCTGCTTAAGGTTTAAGAATCTGAAGTGCCATCCAAAATCTGAGAGGGACAAGGTGTGGAGCATGCTTTCAGAAGTCTTAAAAGAGCAACACTCCAATGTGGAAACTACAGAACCCGAACCACCAAAAAAGAAAATCAGCCTTCTGCTGGTGGCGTCTGACTCAGATGGTGAAAATGAACATGAGTCAGCCTGCTCTGCTTTGGATTGTTATCGAACAGAGCCCATCATCAGCATCGAGGCATGTCCCCTGGAACGGTGGTTGAAGCATGAAGAGACATATGACTCTTTAGCATCTGGCACATAAATATCTTGTGACACTGGTTACAACAGTGCCATGCGAATGCCTGTTCTCACTTTCAGGTGCCATTATAAATAAAAAGCAGGCAGCAGTATTTCCTGTAAATGTAACCAAACTTGTTTGTCTGAGCAATTGGCTGAAGTAGGACTGAGTGGACTTGTCGGCTCAAAAGTTTTACATTGTTTTATTTTTGAGTGCAGTTTTTTTTGTACATAAGAGTACCTATTTAAGAGTAGGTTAGATAAATGTCTATCAGGGATGGTCTAGATAGTATTTGGTCCTGCCAGGAGGGCAGGGGACTGGACTCGATGACCTCTTGAGGTCCCTTCCAATCCTAGAGTCTATGACTCTATAATTCAACATTTGTAAGTTCAACTGTCATGATAAAGAGATTGCACTACAGTACTTGTATTAGGTGAATTGAAATATACTATTTCTTTTGTTTTTTACAGTACAAATTTGTATTAAAAATAAAGTGAGCACAGTACACTTTGTATTCTGTGTTGTAATTGAAATAAATATATTTGAAAATGTAGAAAACATCCAAAAATATTTAAATAAATGGTATTTTATTGTTTAAAAGTGCAATTAATCACGATTAATTTTTTTAATCTCTTGACAGCCCTAATAAAAATGGTAATGAAAGTACCAGAATTTGTGGCTGCATTTCCCTGCTCCCAGCAAAAAAACAAATGTCCGTTCATGTTAAACACTCTATGGTAGATCTGCATGCACATTCCCTATAAAGTGTAGTAGAATGTATATAAAGTGATATGGTTATCAACAGCATTTCCCCCCCCTTTTTTATTGGAACTGCCCTAAATAAATGGAATGCTTTATGAGAAGCAAGGACATCTCAGGCCAGCTACTTCGCACCACAGAATTTGGATGGAGCACTGTGGCAGGTTGATAACTGACTTGCTGCAGGAGTTGATCCACATCTTCACAGTTCAGGGAGGAAGCGTGTGAGGGGCAGCTATTGAGAAATGCTATTCTGATCAGTGCATTTAAAGGTCAGGCCACATCTGGCAGTTGAGGTTTTTTTTCGTGTCTGTAATAATGAATTTTTTTTTTTTTACTGTACCTCACTTTGAATCCTTGTAGTCCTTCACCTTGTGTGAAGTGATGCTGGATGTTAGATATGAAGAATGCTGTAGAATTGTCCTACTGCAGTGCTGTCCTGAAGAAAATGCTAACAAATCATTTCTGCAGTATCCATAAGCAAAATTCAAAATCGATACCGGCATGAAGATTGGCTGATGGCATAGAAAATTTTTAGATAAAAAGATGTAAAGGTCTGTGGGAGGAAACTAAGCCATTTTATATGATAGAGGGACTATCTAGAGATAACAATGTGAGCATGTAAGTGCTGTGATTTGAATAGAATATAATGTACATATATTTGTGTGTGTATACATACGTGCACATCTGTATATTTATAAACATCACATATACAAAAACTACATTAGAAAATGTAGTCAAGTCAAGCATGTAAAACAACAAAATTAAGGTTGGGAAATTGAGACTGAAACTGCACCAGGCCACACAGTGAGTCAGTGGCAGAACCATGACTAGAACGCATGCCGTCCTAACTTCCCACCTTGTACTGCTCATGCCCACACCACCTTCCTGCCAGAGGTGCCACCCATGGCTTCAGAAGTCTTGAATAATATGTCCATCCTACCCACATGTTGATAAAACCCCAGTACTATACCACGCAATTGTGTGTTTCTTCTCTCTGTATTATGTACACATCTTACTCCTGGAGGAATTCTGCCCCACTGTGCAATGCAGAATTTGTGAAGAATTCGTGTTCTGCGCAGAATTTCATGTTTCCCCTGTAGAATTGGTGCTGCAGAGCTGCTGGTCGCCGCTAAAATCCACTGGACTCTGCAGAGCACAGCTCTCCAACTCACAGAGCGCCCAGCCTGGTGGGGATGGAGGCTCTGCACAGGAGCAGTGCCAGGGTTTCTGGCGCCCTAGGCAGAATTTGGGGGTTGGCATTTTGTATGCTCCACAGGGCGCGTGGGAGCTTCCAGTTCCGCTTCCATCATGCTGCCGAAGAAGGACCCTTGCTGAAATGCCGCAGGCAACAGCGACAGTCATTGAGCTGCTCAGTTGTCTGCCGCTGTTTTCTGCGGCACGTCAGCAGAAGGTCCTTCTGTGGCGCAACAGGAGCGGAACCGGAAGCTCCCGTGCGCCCCGTGGGGAGCACACAAAATGCCACCCCCCAAATCCTGGTGCCCTAGGCGACAATCTAGGGTTGCCTAATGGAAGTGCCGGCCCTGGCTCTGCATGCTCCAGCTGCCTGGCTTGAGCTTTATCTGCCCGGGGGATGGGAGAGTGCCTAGGAGATCTGGTTCTGACAAAGGGTGTGGAAAGGCAGGGCCACACTGCATCACCTGGCAGGACAGTAAAGAAGCTGGGGGGAGTAAAGGCTGTGGGGTGAGGGGAATGCAGGTATCTGGGATGGTGTGGTTCCCCATGGCTGGCGTGAGGAAGGGTACAGGTGTCTGGACTGGGGGGTGCCCTGCAGCTGGGCTCTATGGGGAAAGGGACTGCAGGTATCTGGGCTGGGGGAACCCTATGGCTGGGCTGTGGGGGAATGGGACTGTGGGTATTTGAGGTCTGGGGGCCCCCACACAGCTACCTCTAGCACCCCCAAACTGGAACTGGGTTGTTGTAGGGTTTTCTTTAACTCTCTACTCCTGTGGGGGGAGGGATGTCTTCTTTTTTTGCCCCTGTTGTCTGTATTGTTGACAGGTATTTTGAAATAAATTACCAAAATAATTGAAATTGGAATGGTTATATTGTTATTTTGACAAATAAAATATGCAGAATTTTAAAATATGGTGCACAGAAATTAAACATTTTTGGTACAGAGTTTAATGTTTTTATGTAGAATTCCCCCAAGGGTAACATGTTGATTCATCTAGCATGTAGAAAGGGGTATAGTTTAAACCATCTGTAGTGCCAAGGGAAGCTGTACCCACAGTGGGATTAATCCCTTGGAGAAAATAGGGCACTTCTGCTCCTGTCCTTTCCAGGGCTCCACACAGGGGCGACTCCAGGCACCAGCCCAGCAAGCGCGTGCCTGGGTCGGCAAGCCGCGGGGGGTGGCCTGCCAGTCGCTGTGAGGGCAGCAGTCAGGCAGCTTTCAGCAGTGTTTCTGCAGGAGGTCCGCCGGTCCCGTGGTTTCGGCAGCAGGCACACCAAAGGCGCGGGACTGGCGGACCTCCCGCATAACCGCCACCGAATCCACGGGACCGGGGTGGACCTCCCAGAGAAATGCTGCCGAATCCTGCCTGACTGTTGTGCTTGGGGCAATGAAAAAACAGAGCCGGCCCTGGCTCCACAGCATGAATCATCACATCGCCATGTGCCCTGGCCTTGCCACTTATCTGTCCAGCCCTCCCTATTTTATGAGCTGCATTGGCCAGTTCCGAGTTCCCAACCCTGCTGCACTCCCCTGGTTTACAAGACCCAGGCTCTAACCCCTGAGCTATGGGGCCAGGTGGAGGTTGGTTCTGTCCAATGAGCAACGAATAAATGACCGCAAGGGACTACAAGGGAGATTCCTGCCAGTAGTGGCCCAAGGCTAGGTTCTGCCATGTGATAATACGTAGTCCTGCTATGAGTCCAGGGGACTGGAATCGATGACCTCTCAAAGTCCCTTCCAGTCTCATGATTCTATGTAGAATCTATTGCTAATGGGTTTCCTACTTTTAAAAAAAGTACCTACAATTAAACAATTTAGAACAGACAAAATCTCCTACGTGTGCGATTATGCTGGTTTTGATGATACTTCAGGGACTTCTCAGGTTCTTTTAAGTGTGTTGCCCAATCTTTAGACTATGTATTAATTATGTTGATTACTTAAGAATCCCCAGTTATTACTTTGAGGGTTGAAAGGTTCTTGTCCCAAGATCAGGCCCAGTGTTATTTCAATTATAATAGAGTTGGGAACCACGATGTGCACAGTTGCAACTCACACTATAGGAACTCTTATATTTACAAATATAGTTTAATACATTTAGCACAGTCACAAACACCCCAGCTTGGTAAGATAGATGGAGATACTACAGAATGTACATCTGCACATCTATACAACCACACCATCTCCTGTAGATGAACCTGAAATGTCAGCCGTCATCTTCCTCAGCACCATCCCCTTCCTCCTTATCACCAGTGGCCATCGTTCTGGCACCGCCCAAGGACTACATCTCCTCTTACTCCCCCTAAGCTGTAATGCCACTTTTATAATATGTTAGTGGACACCTCTATGTTTGATATATATTCAATAAGGGATTTTCCCCCTTTTCCTTATTTGTATTTCCTCACCTTACTAATGTTAGTGTTTTTTCCTATTGATTAGTATATCAGTGATCTAAAATTATACACATCAGTTCATTACCATGGCCCTTTTGTGGTTAGGTATCACATTTGTTATTTTGATTCTTCCCAAGTTGTAGTGTACCTATTAAGTTTAAAAGGGTATGAACTTAGGAAAGCTGTTGTACTCAAAGTACTATACGGGATCTTTTCAGGGGGATTAAGGCAAAACGCCACATTTATTAGTAATACAGGTATTAATTAATACTCTATCATATGCATATGAT
>NC_133771.1:124881605-124883983 GCF_003597395.2 Chelonoidis abingdonii
CGGAGCATCGATCCGGATCGGCAGAAGCCCGGCTCCACCCCTCCCCCATCTAACTCACCTGGCCAGTGCAGTTAAGGGGAGCAACTAGTTGGTAACAACAGCGAGACGGAGTGTGTTTGTGTCTGTGAATGCATGACTGTAATGTATCATATGCATATGATAGAGTATTAATTAATACCTGTATTACTAATAAATGTGGCGTTTTGCCTTAATCCCCCTGAAAAGATCCCGTATAGTACTTTGAGTACAACAAAGCCACTATTCCAACCTGCTTCAATGCATCCTTTATCTATTGTGACAAAGCTCTGAGTCTGTATTGGTGAGTCCTGTGCTTCCAGGCAGATTCAGTGGCCTCAGAAGCCCCACATTGTCATAGAATATCAGGTTTGGAAGGGACCTCAGGAGGTCATCTAGTCCAACCCCCTGCTTAAGGCAGGACCAATCCCCAGATTTTTACCCCAGTTCCCTAAGTGGCCCCCTCAAGGATTAAACTCACAACCTCAGGTTTAGCAGGCCAATGCTCAAACCACTGAGCTATCCCTCCCCCTGGACCGCCCTTTCTCAGTACAGCACAAAGGTCACAGCTTATTGAGCTACTTTCATCACAGGCCAGTATGGGAAGGTGGAATACCCCCAGTATCTGCTGCTCCTTAGAGCTCAGTAGGTGCAGTTTGGCCTCCTGCCTGGACCAAAGTCTACTTCCCCTCTCAAGGGGATCTCTGTAGAACAGGGAGGGTGAAGAGGGGAACCCAGGCCCATCCTCTACTCTGGGTTCCGGCCCAGGGACCCTAATTGTAGCAGCTGTTGGCAGCTTTCCCTCCATCACTGATGCTGCTTTGATTCCCTGGGCCACTTCCCTGTGGTCCTCTTTTCCTAGCTTCACCCTTACCTCATGATTGCGCAGTGCGTCCTCTCTTCCAGCTCCTTTCACTTGGGCTTCTCTTGAGAGAACTAGAAAGGAGAGCTTTTAAGTATGGGTGGGACCTTAATTGGTTCCAGCTGTCTCCATTAGCCTAAGGGCCTTAACTGACCCTTTGCCAGTTAATTGAGGTCAGGTGCAGGCATTAGTCTAACAACCATAACTGGTTAAATTGGGATCAGATGTCTTGAGTGGCCTGGAGTAGCCTTTGTTTGGCTATCCAGGAACAGGGACCTGTTCATTCCAAGGCTGATATACCTACGTTCCACCACTCTCTTATATCCTTCTGGGTTGAGTCTGTCACACTATCTATGGCAAAGGTTGTAGCCATATATGGAACTTATGCTTTAGCTCATCATCATCTATCTAGGTGAAAGGTCCCAAACACAGCATGCCAACTTTGCCCTAGCTCTGCATACAGGATGTAGCCTGTAGGTCTCTTGCGTTACAGCCAAAATATACTCTAATATAAATCTATAAACCTATTATAATAAAACAAATAATCAGTCCCAAGCAGACTAGTTTTAGATGTATCTCATGTACCTGTTATGTAGGTCAGTTCGTTTCCAGAACACTTCTGTAGTTGAATCATGTGGTCAGAACATCCCCTTAAACTCTATTTTCAGCTCCTCAATATGTGGGGTTTTTCATTGGGCCGTTTATCTATCCAAAGTCCATCGGCCTCAAGCCTTATGCTAACTCACTGAAGCTAATGTCTTACAGGATACAGGCCAATGGGAATGAAATGCAAAGCAGTAAATAGAATAAAGGCAAGCTAGCCAGGGCTGCCCAGAGGTGGAGGGGGAATGGGGCAATTTGCCCCAGGCCCTGGGCTCTGCAGGGGCCCCCATGAGAACACCCAAGGCTCCTACCTCAGCCCAACCCCACCTCCGCCCTTCTCCCGGAGCGTCAGCGCATCCAGGAGCATCCCTGGATAGCGCTGCAACATGGCTCTGGCGGGGCCCCTGAGCTCCGCCCCGCTCAGAGTCGCGTGGTAAGGGGGTGGGGCTGCGAGCTCTAGGCTGAGCTCAGCTCAGCTCCCTGTGCTCAGCGAGGAGCTCGCAGCCCAGCCCCCTTACCACACGGCTCTGAGCGGGGCGGAGCTCAGGGGCCCTGCCGGAGCCACGCTGCAGCAGTAGAGGGAAGCTCCTGGATATGCTGAGGTTCCAGGCTAGGGCCGGGGTTGGAGGGTTGGCTAAGGGACAGGGAGTCCTGGGGACAGTCAGGGGACAGGGAAGGGCAGAGGTTGGGGGGGCAGTCAGGGGACAGGGAACGGAGGGGTTGGACCATAGGCATTCCAGGGGTCTGTCAGGACTCAGCAGGGGTGTGTGGATAGGGGTTGGGGCGGTCAGGGGACAGGGAGTGGGGTGGTGGTTGGGGGGGGTCTCGGGGATGGTGAGCGGACAAGGAGCAGGATGGGTTGGAGATTCTGAAGGGGGCGGGCAGTCGGGGGGCAGGA
>NC_133771.1:124885206-124961418 GCF_003597395.2 Chelonoidis abingdonii
TTTTTCTGCTTTTTAAAAACTCCTAGTTTTCGATCCAGAAAAAGTTTTGACGGAAAATATTTGTCCAACCCTTTTAATGAGCTTTAATGCCTTTTAGCACTAGCTGATGCTGAGAACAGTGATACCTTGTAAAGAAGTTTTCTCAAAACTGGGTTTGTGCCGAGATGCAGAAGGTTTATTTTTCTGAGGGCCGCCTGTGGGTACGGAGCAGGTGGGGCAATTTGTGCCGGGCTGCACAGGGGCCCCCACGAGAATATAGTATTGTATAGTATTGCATTTTTTTTTTTATAGAAGGGGCCCCCAAAATTGCTTTGCCCCAGGCCCCCTGAATCTTCTGGGTGGCCCTGAGCTAGCCCACTGGATTACAAGTGCCATTGTCCACTACAAAGTGCCTTTAGTGGTTGCTGTGAAAATCGTAATGTTCCCCTGTTGCAGTTTTCCATTTGCATAGCAGTCAGCCTGAAGGCTGATACCTCTGCAGGAGGGTATGTGTGATGTCTGGATGTACTTCATCGTAATCCTCCCATCTTAAAACTAATATTTTCCTTTAAATGTAAAGCCAGGGTGAGATGGCACAGCAGGGAAAATCCTCTTTTAGAAAGTTGCTTCATCCTCCCCTTTATCTTGATGATAAGCATTGAGGTGGTGTGAAGCAGCTGCACTTGCTGTCTGTCATTCACGTAAAATCATCTTGCCCCAGTTTCTCCTTTTTAAACATTCTGAAGTTGTAACTCAAGGAAAAGTCTTTTTTCTGGGCTAGATTAATATTTTCTTCTTAGCAGATCTAAACCAGATATCTGTACACTACGAAATCTTTCAGATGGAGACCTTGTGTTCCTGATGACTAATTCTCTGTTGCTGCTTGCCTTCTGCATGCTCAATTCTTGTTCAGTGTGTTTTGGTTAGAAGTTGAAGATATTTTTAAGTGATCACTTTAATGTATACCTAACCTTTCAGTAAATTCTGTTCATTCTTTACCTAAACACCACCTCTAACCTAGACATTTCTGGGATTAGGACCTAGTCCATCAAGACCAGGCTTGTGCCCAGCAATGGCCCAGGAGCTGGTGTTTCAGAGAAAGGGATAATCGTCTACAATGCACTCACTGTAGTCTCTTGTGCAATGTTATTTCCAAAGAAAACAATTTCTTTATCACCCCTGTTGTTTGTTTGTATTGTGTGAGCACCTACAGGCCCCAATCCGGAATCAAGACTCCATGGTGCTAAGTGCACAGTGCTTCGAAATGGGAGTAGATCAAAACACACTGGGGAACTTTTCACACACGGCAGCTGATCCATACAGATGCTTAGTGCACAGCTGGCTAGCACAGGGTAGATTTACACCCCAGCTTGCTGCCAACTAAATGTCAGTGTAAACAAACCCTAAGAGGAGAGACGAGAGATCAATACAGCAAACATGGTGAGAGCACAGGTAAGTGAGTTGATTATGAGAAGCACAGGAAGCAGTTGTCCCAGCACACCTGCCTGGCAGACATGTAGACTAGAGTGTTTTGAAGGCATTGGGACAGAGGTGACTTGTAAGGAGGATAGAGGGTAGTGGCTTTGCAGATGTTTCTGGAGAGCCCCTTCGTTGCATAAGGAGCAGTGTGAGAGAGTAAGCTCAAAGAGGTGTATAGGAAAATTTGACAAACGGGGATCAGTTTACACCCTAAAGCATGAGGTTATCCTTTGTATAGATAGCTATAAAAGCTGGTGGTTATAAAAGTATACAGTCTATTTTTTAATCCAGCTACATGAATTAATTTCACAGCCAGATGATATACTATCTGAAAACTGGTTCCTTTTATTTGTTCTGCATTTCCCCATGTGAGTCTTTCATGTCCTTGTGTTGTGGAAGTGCAAAGGATGGCCTGATTTGGTCTTTGCTGTACCTTTCAGGGGCTTACCTACTTCAACCCAGTCTCCTCTAACTCTTTATTCTTGTGTTTTATTGATATCAATTTGGACATTTAGCACCACAAACAAATGGGTGAGTAAAAGGCAATAGGTGCAATTTGTTTATGTTAGTGCTTTAGATTTTATTTTCATCTGGAAATATATCCTGGGGAGGTAGCATGGAGTAATGACTTCAGTTTGGGACTCAGAGGCAGGAACTCTTGTGTGCTAATCACAGCTGTGCCACTGATTCACTGAGTGCCCTTAGATGAGTTGCTTAACTTCTCAGTGTCTGTTTTCCAAGCTGAAAATGTGAGTTATACCACTTAGCAAGTAAGTCTGGGTGTTGTGAAGTTTGATTAAATCTTTGTAAAACTCTTACAAGGTAGTCTGGTAGCACAGAGGGTGCTGGATGAGGAATCCAAAGACCCGAGTACTGTTCCTGTTTCAGCTATTGATGCAGTGAGTGATTCTGAAGGAGTGACTTACCACTTGGGGACTCACTTCCTCGTCTGTGAAACGGGGTGAAGAATGCTTTACCCACCTGTGTAAACAGCTTTGCAAACTATGGCTGAAGAATGCTATGTAAATGCAAAGTATTGTTACTGAAAATAAATGCTCAGTGTTACTGTATACTAGCTCCCTTTGAGAGCAGTAACATAATGCACCGTTATATTTATTTTAACTTGTTTTTTAAGGCCTTTGCCAATGCTGCTGGTGCTAAATTAAACTGGCACTACAGAATATATGTCTTGCTGAACAGGTGTCTGGGAGAAAATGCCTCTCGTGTTAAATTGTGCAATCTTCCTTTCTCGCAGCGTCCCATAATCTCCATTTGCTGGGGCCACAGGGACTCACGCCTGCTCATGGCTTCTGGCCCTGCACTCTATGTTGTCAGAGTAGAGCACAGAGTCTCCAGCCTGCAGCTCCTATGCCAGCAGACCATTGTTAGCTCTCTGCGGGATGACAAGGATATCAGCAAACTGACTCTGCCTCCTCGGCTCTGCTCATACCTCACCACTGCCTTTATACCAACCATCAAGGTAAAGGGAATCACAGCCTTTTCTTTTTCTTCTTTACCCAACTCTTCCCAAGAGATAATGGCAAACCTTTAATTGACTTCTGTGAGGCCAGGATTTCACCCAATGATTTTCAGTTAGAAAAGAAGAAGATAAAAGGAGGGAACCTACTAATGGATCAAAAGCTTTTGTGCATATCAAAACCAGAAATTAAGGCTAAGAATGCTTTGGCCATGAGGTCTCCTTCAGGGATGGCATGTAAAGGAAAAGCCTGTGGTTAACTAGCTCTCTCTCTCTCAGAAAAACTCAGAAGAACCTTATTCTGGTGGCAACCTTGATCCTCACTGTATTGTCTCTTGGTAGACATGGGTATTTTGGGCTCCATGTGAGGAGGCCTCATGTCACAGAGTTGTGAGGTAACAGTCTGCTCTCTATGCACATCTGGGTATTCTGCTCAGTTCTGCTCACAAGTGTAATTGAGAGCACAATTAGAAGATAAGGGGGTTGAGCAAATGGCCCTGCGATTAGAACTTGGTAATCAATTCCGTTGATGATACAGAAGAAGGGATACTATTTAGCTCATTTTCTCTTATCTGTTTTGGCTCAGCGAGGCTAGCAGAAGTGAATGGCAGTAGAAACTTGTCTTCATCTTTAATTTCAACAGATGTGATTCTGGATTTACACAGGGAATGGGTCTGCTATGTAAGAAAGTACCATTTTGTAAATAGTCACTTTCCAGAGTAGAGTCAGACTGTGAAATTATTTAATTTCACCCATATTCACAATGATTTTTCTGGAGGGTATAATAGATTCACACCAACTATAATAGAGTCTCACTCTGTGAGTCTCATGCCACTGTTAGATGACAGCTACTTGAACAACTCAAAGGTCTGCGTGATTGGATCATTTACCATTCTAATGGCTGGTAACACATATTCTTCAGTTCTTCTCTTTCCCCGGATAGAACTGGAAGCTCCTCTTAAGTGCTGCTGTTCAGTGCTTCAATTTTCACCTATTTTCTAGCTTCAGCAGCTTGATTGATGCTTTATAGTTGCTGCTTTGTTCTTGTGCCTTTCAGTTTCTACAGCTAAGTGCTCATTTTTATACTTTCCTGTTTAAAAGAACTAAATTCTTTGATTAGTAGCTGGAAGTCAGGGCTTTGGCATGCTACGCCTCTGTCATGTACTTCTTTTATTGATGTGTGTCCAGTATATTTTGGTTTGGGTCACTTTCCCCCCCTTTTTTTAAGAATGTGACAGATTGCATCAAATGCAGCGTACTAGTACTTAAAAAAAAAAAGATTAATACAAAGGGGATGGATTCCCCAAGACTCCCTACAAAGGCTTTATCCACCCCACTCTAAGGGCTTGGCTACGCTTGCAAGTTACAGTGCAATGAAGGAGCCCGGGGCGCCCTAGCTCACTCCCTATCCACACTGGCAAGGCACATAGAGCGCTCTGACTCCACGGCTACAGCTGCTGGTACTCCACCTTGGTGAGAGGAATAATGTTTGCTGCGCCTTGGCTATAACGCCTGGGCTTCAGTGTGAACGAGGTGTTGCGTTACTGCGCTCTGATCGGCCTCTGGAAATGTCCCATAATCCCCTTAAGTCAAGAGGCCACTCTTGTCATTGTTTTGAACTCCTGTAGGAATGCGGAGATGCCCTTTCAAAGCTCCATTTCTGACAGCCAGCATGCAAGCCGTTACTGTGGAATGCTGTGTGTGTGTCTACACTATGGGGGGGGGGGCTGATGGAGCTCAGCCCCCAGTTGCTATGAGGAGGACGGTTACCAGCCGTTCTGTACCATCTACTGGGAATGACCGGGAGTCATTCCTATTTTTACCCAGGCGCCCCCGGCCGACCTCATCGGAGGCCAGCCAGGAGCACTCGCAGGATGATGAGGACAGCTATCAGTCCTTTTGTACAGTACCGTCTGCCACCAGGGGGAGAGGGGAGAGGATGGTGCTATTCAATGCCGCAGCACTGTGTCTACCAGCAGCATGCAGTAGATATAGGGTGACATATAAAAAAGTCAAGAAATGATTTTTTTCCCTTTTCTTTCACGGGGGGTTGGGGGGGATGGTAAATTGATGACATATACCCTGAAACACCCTGGACAATGTGTTTGACCCTACAGGCATTAGGAGCTCAGCCAAGAATGCAAATGCTTTTTAGAGACTGCAGGGACTGTGGGATAGCTGAGTCCGCAGTACCTCCCTCCCTCCCTCCATGAGCCCGTCCCATCTTGATTCTTTGGCTTTCCGTTTACAGCTGTGTCACACAGTACTGGGTGCTGTGGACTCTGTAGCAGAGCCTGGAGATTTTTTTTCAAAATGCGTTCTGGCAATTTCGGTCTTCTGTAATGGAGCTCTGATAGTACAGATTTTGTCCTCCCCATCACTAGTGATCAGATCCAGTAAATCTCCCAGTACGGGTCCATGCTGGAGCTCTTGTTGGATTTGGGACTGCAATCACCAACCCGTGCTGAATCAGAGCTTCCACGCTGGGGCAAACAGGAAATGAAAACTTCAAAAAGTTTCGCGGGGCTTTTCTGTTGTACTCGGCCAAGTGCATCCCGAGTTCTGGATTGCTGTCGCAGAGCTGTCACAATAGTGCACTGTGGGATACCGCCCGGAGGCCAATACCGTCAATTTGCAGCCACACTAACCCTAATCCGATATGGTAATACCGATTTCAGCGCTACTCCTCTCGTTGGGGGGGAGTACAGAAACTGGTTTAAAGAGCCCTTTATATCGCTATAAAGGGCCTCGTTGTGTGGACGGGTGCCGCTTTAAATCGGTTTAATGCTGCTAAAATTGGTTTAAACACATAGTGTAGACCAGCCCTGAGAGAGAGAGGCGGGGGGGAGGAGGAGATCTGCTGCTGTCTGAACTTACAAAACAGCATGCTGACATGCTCTCAGCCCCCCCAAAACCCACTCTCTCTCCCCCCACATACACACAACACACTTTGTCACACTCCACCCCGCCCCTCCCATTTTAAAAGCATGTTGCAGTCACTTGCATGCTGGGATAGCTGCCCATAATGCACCACTCCCAATGCCGCTGCAAGTGCCGCAAATGTGGCCACACCAGTGCACTTGAAGCTGTCAGTGTGGACAGATTGCAGCGTTTTCTTTACTGCGCGCTACTAAGGCTGGTTTAACTCAAAGCGCTCTACATCTGCAAGTGTAGCCATGCCCTTAAAAACTCTATATTTTGCAGACTGCTGGTATTATATTGCTGAGGTCACTTTGCACCTGCCAGACCATATTTTAGGATTAGAAAATATGGCTTATAGTGACAGATTCAAGGTGCCCAACCTATTTAGCATAACAAAGAAAAGGTTATGGGGTGACTTGATTACAATATCAACATGGGGAACAAATATTTAATTCTCTCTTCTATCTAGCAGAGAAAGGTGTAAGACAATCAAGTGGCTGGAATTGGACAAATTGAGACTAGAAATAAGATGTAATTTTTTAATAGTGAGAGTAATTAACCATTGGAACAATTTACCAACGGTCATGGTGGATTCTCCATCACTGGTCATTTTTAAATCAAGTTGGGATGTTTTTCTAAAAGATCTGCTCTAGGAATTATTTTGTGGAAGTTCTATGGACTGTTACACAGGAGATTAGACTAGATGATCACAATGGTCCCTTCTGGCATTGCAATCTATGAATCTTTCCTCTTTCCCGTAGGATGTCTCTTATCCCCTAGTCCTGCAAACATGCATGTGAATAGTCCCAAAATGGACTAAAAACTTATTTTAGTCACTAAAGCAAGCATTAAGAGGCTACTCATGCGCAGAGTTCTCACATGTGCCAGACTTCGCATGATTTGGGCCTTAGGTAGTATATTTTATGTATTCGGGTGCATCTTATCTCTTTCTTGTTCCTGTTTAATTTTTTTGGGTCCAATTCATCTTCTGTTTATACCAACGATATAGAGTAACTACATTGTAGACAATGGAGTTAGTCTAGCACTATTTAAAACGAGAGAAGACCATGCCTATAATATAATGCAGTGTTGTTACACTGTGAATCATGCTTGTTTATGAAAAACTGTTTTGTGTACTGCTAATTAGGTAATTTGTGTGCACAGAAATCCCAGAAATATCCCAGTGCAGGGTTCTATTATAACTGGTACCTTTGCAGAAGATTTACTATACCTGTAATTCTTTGCTCTCAGAAGGTATGTAGTGTATAATAGACCTCTACTAACCTGGTACCTGCCTTTCTCTCAGAGTTAAGGATACTTATTTTATGTCCTGCTCAGTTTTTTTCTTTATATTCATTTTGAACCAAACTGAGGAGTGTTGATTCTGTGTCATTAGCAGTATTTGTTTTACTGTAATGTCCAAAAGCCGCATTGTGCAAGACACTGTACAAATACAGAGACAGTTCTTGCCCAAAGAGTTTACAATCTACATAGACAAGCCAGACAAAGGAAGGATTATTAGCCCCATTTTACAAAAGGAAAACTGATCTGCAGAAAGACTGAGGCCTCAATTCAACAGAGCTCTTAACTCACTTGCCTGGGGTCACATAAGTAGTCTTGGAAGAGCTGGGAATTGAACTCAGATTTCCTGGATCCCAGTCCAGTGTCATCTTAACCACAAGACAGTCCTTCCTTTTAAACTGTAACTAACTTTTATATTCTGTGTACAATTACCGATCGAATCAGCAGGCACGTGCGTCCTGGTGGTGGGTGATTCAATAGCTCAGACATTAATCTATGCTAATTCTGAGCTATCCCAGGCCCTATTCACTGGGTAGGGATGGTATTATATAACAACCTAACTCCAGAGAATAAGAATGACTTGCGTTTCTCTTTCCTCCCTCCATTCACTTTAGCCTCCTATCCCAGACCCCAACAATATGAGAGATTTTGTCAGCTATCCAACAGCTGGCAATGAAAGGCTTCACTGCACAATGAAGCGGACAGAAGATGATCCGGAGGTCGGAGGTCCATGCTACACGCTGTACTTGGAATACCTAGGAGGACTGGTACCTATCCTAAAAGGGCGCCGAATCAGCAAACTGCGGCCAGAATTTGTCATCATGGATCCTAAAACCGATGGAAAACCAGGTATCATATTTTTATAAGTGGATTGTTCATATTTGTAAAAATGCTTATTGAGAAAGGGTTTAGATTGAAAGTCAGAGATAAAAGTCCTCTTTGTCCACATAACTAGTATAGCATGAAGCAATTGCAATGCTGTTTTTTGTCATGTGAAAATGTCTCCACTGTGGCCTAGAATCAAGCCACCAAACTCATTTCATGTTGGCTTTTGGTTCATAAAATATAACTTCTTGCAGACTGGTTGGTGAGGAGTCGATCACTAATTAACAATAAATATTTTTCAATCAATGTCTGGGAGTCACCTGATACAATTGAACACTATTCCCCTGAATTCAGGCCATCGGAAATTTTGAGTTTATACTTGGCAGCAAACACTCCCTGCTAGACTTTTATCTTAGCTACTGGTTTTTCCCCCTGATGACTGACAGTTGTAATTGAGATCAGGTTTCTAAAATAGGTCTTACATTTTTTGGGGCCTGTCTTGGTAGATGAAATCTATGGAAACAGCTTGATTTCCACTGTGATTGACAGCTGCAACTGCTCAGACTCCAGTGATATTGAACTGAGCGATGACTGGGCTGCGAAGAAATCTCCGAAAATCACTCGAGCTAGCAAATCACCCAAACTCCCCAGGTAATGGTTTCTCGGGCATTTTTCCTTCTTTTCTGTGGGTCTTTTTTAAATCTTGTCATGACACAACCTATATTAAAATAAAGGGGGATGGTCTAATGCCTTTCATGAGAAAGAATTTGCCTGGTGAAAGTACAGCTTTTCAGAGGCTTTTTTTTTTCCTCTGAGGAAGAATGATTCAGACCTTCTCTGTGGTAAGCTGTAATAATAATAGGCAAACTCCACTGCCTTAGTCTGCGTCTCACAAATAGCTAATCAGATCAGAAAAAACAGTCTAAGGCACACTCTATGTCCAAGATAGCAAAGGAATCGTCTGTAGCTTCTCTAGTTCATTCTTTAGTCTGTTCTGTTCGCTCCCCAAAATGCACCCAGATGCACACTCAATATTTAGATGGAAACTGTAAGGGGAGTGGAGCGGGTTATCTGTTTTTGCTTTATAGAAAGTATTTTGCATCTGTAATGAAAGTGCTAAATGTAGAAAGATCTGTCGACTGAGTTGTCTTGTCCCAGTGACCGGAGGAAAAATTGTGAGTGTTTCATCATGTGCTTTCTGAGAAGCTGTCAATTGTTGATAATTCATTCAGCAATAATGTCCATCCAGGCTTTGCAGGACGGGAAGAAAAAAAGTAAAGAAAATTACATCAAGTTCAACATTATTATTAATTATTATTATTATTATTTGTATTGGAGTAGCACCTATGGGCCCCAGTCATGAATGAGAGCCCCATTATGATAGGTGCTCTGCAAACATTGCCCCCACTAGTCAGAATGAAGGGGCATTCTACCCAAAGGAAAAAAAATTTTTCCAGCTCTGTGTTACGTGATATCTTAGGTACACATATATGCACACAACAGAATTCTGTATTGTTCTTTTTGTTTTGCATTTCACCATCAAACAGGGCCTGACCCTGCAAACCTGGGTCCTGGTCCCCAGTGCCATGTGCACAGGCAGAATCCTGGAGCCCTGTTGATATCAGTAAGGCTACCTGCATATCCAGGGTCTACCTGCATGCATTGTGTTACATTTGTTTCCTTATTTTCTCCACTGATGGCCCTTTTCACCCCCTCAGACTCTCACTCTGGAACGTCATTTACAATGTTTACGTACATGAGGGAGGCGTAAGTAATTTTTTTTATGCTCAGTGGACCACTGACCAAGTTTGTGAAATCTTGGTTTGCACTAGTGGTATAGGTGTCCAGTAGCCAAAGTATCCTCTTTATGTTCTCATGGACACTTTCTAAAATCAGTGCAATCTAATAATATATTCTTATGCCTTTATGTGGAGTATAAATTGCATCATCTTAACCTCCCTTTTGCATCACTAATCAGTTCTAAGGGAATCTGAATCTAAGTCAGTGTAACGGAATCTGATTTATATCTCTTTACACATTACCTTTGAATTTTGCCCATAAAATTTAAAATTCTGTCCATTAGACTAAGCAGACTTTGTGTAATTCTCCCACTTTCTACTGTAGGTTACATCACCTAAAGAGAACATGCCAGTTTTCTTCACTGTACTTAATGTATACAGAAATGTTAAGTATGTCCATCTGTGTGTGGCTGATAACTCTAATTATTGCTTTACGTGAAGAATTAATATAGATGCCCGCAAATCTCCAAAGTTGTCGCGAGCTGCTCAGGAGATATCAAGATCTCCAAGGTTACCAATAAGGAAACCTTCTATTGGTTCACCAAGCCTAACTCGACGAGAGTTTCCATTGGAAGATATCACTCAGGTATTGCATGACTGCATAATTACCAGATCTGTACCTAAACATATCTTCTCTCTCCAGAAACAACAGTTTATAATATATATCCAGTGGTGACAGTTGAAAGTCCGTCCTTTAATGGAGTTACTATGCAATGGTATCTGAGATTCTAGTTATGTCTCTTCATTTATAATAGGAGACACTGGTGGAATCTCAGATAGCATTGTGTAGTAATAGCTGGTAAATGATGAGGGTGCTCGCTCCATTGATTTCATGGGGGGCTGCAATTTCACCCTGACTTTTTAAAAGGCAACCATTTATCTTAGGAATCCTTATATAACAAACTTTTAAATTCCAGTTGATATGTTCTTGGCTGTCAAATCGCCTATGTAGAATTATTTTCTAGTCCTTATTCGGTTCTTTGTGACTAGGTATTGATATCATAATACCATGATAGTCACCAGCTTTGTTGTCAGTCTACAGAAACAAAGGAGTTTAATGGGTCAGGGGACAGAACCACCCCGTCCTCCACAATTGGTTCTGCCAGGTGATGGTGGGAACACCATGTTGGGGAAGCTAGCACTTCTGCTGTTTGTGCTGTGCATAGTCCATGGGTAAATGAAACACTCCATGCCCCAGGACTGCCTAGCTCACCCATTTCACTAGCACTACATTTATCTTTTTGTATTTCTTTATATATTTTCTGTATTTAAAATACGCAAATGGTAATGTTTGCCTTGTGAAATGTTCTGGATCACTTATAGCAGCAATAGAAAATAGGGCAGAAGTCCATTGGGCATGATACTTACCCATCAATTAAAATGATAATATAATAATGATACTCACTGTGGTACAGTGCTTTGGGATCTCTGGACAAATATGCTGTATAAATGCTTGTTAATAATTCCTTTCTATACTATTTATTCTTCACTAAGTGGTTCTTAAACATAAAATCCAATGAGAAAATTATATGCTATCCTGTGATTGTTTACTGCAAAGATATAGAAATGATACACTGTGCTGTTCTGTGGGAGAAGCAAGGATCAAAACTATGCCAGTCTTACTGGCCAGCTGCAGTGCTCTCCACTTCTCCCTGATGCCAAGTCTTCCACTAAGTTGTTTGTGTGGTTGCTATATATCTGATTCATGTGAGCTACTGTGATGGTGGCCAGATAGCAAAATGGGACAGTAGCAAAATAAGCCCTGGATGAAGGGGTGTATTTAGTGGATGGTTACAGACATAAGGCCACCGTAAAAAGGAGAATGAGATGAAATTGTCTTATGCTTGAAATAGCTTTAGTGCTCTGAATGTTTTTGTAAGGATCAGAAGAGAGCAGACAGTAATAGTTGTATGTGAGTTACGTGTAGATATTTCATTAGAGTTTCTACGAAGCAGTGCTGTATTATTTTTTGAAAACAAATATTTACTTTTGATGATTTTGTAGGTGCCAAATAAACTTTAAACCTTTTTTTTTTCTTTGCAGCACAACTATCTTGCTCAGGTCACGTCTAATATCTGGGGAACCAAATTTAAGATTGTGGGTTTGGCTGCTTTCCTACCAACTAACCTTGGTGCAGGTAAAACTGACCCCTCTTGATTTTTCCAACCTTGAGCTCTTGCTAACAAATAAACACACACTCCCTTTGATTTTCTTTAAAGTGATGAACAGGCTGTTTCAGTAATGCTGTTAATCTCGGTCACAGGGAAGTTTTAGTGTAATGGCAATTTAAATCCCTAAATTCAACAACAACTCAATCAAAAAAAGATCCGTTAAGAATCAAACCAGAACCTGCCATTTTGACAGTTCCGTTATTTGAACTAAGATTGAAAGAATAATCTTTCCAGTTAGAAAACTTCAGAAATCAGGGAGTTTCTAAGTTATTGTAAGGTAAGTACTATAATTTAAAAAAAATGTGTTATTTTTTACAACTGTTCTAACACCTATTATACATATCAAAATAATTTTAAAAAGATCTTATATTACAGCAACTTTTCCAGAGCTTTTAATGGGGGAACTCAATTATTTGCACTGTCACACAGCTCTCTTGCTTAGACAGACGGCAGCAAAATGGTTGGCCTCACTGAAAGGAGACTTATACACTTTGGGCCCTATTCTCCCACCCTTGTGTTGGTTAGGCCTTATCTTCAAGTTCAGTCCCTTTGATGTCAGTAGGAGCAGAGTAAGGTCCCATTCAGCATGATTAAGGGTGGCAAAATTGGGGTGTGGGTGAAGAAACTGAAGCAGTTATAGGAATATCTAAAAACTCTTTTGAAAACCCCCTTTTTTAATTGTATATTCTTATTTAGTAGAGATGGGACCAGGCAACAATGCTCTGAATTGGATCCAGATCAAAACTTTCCCATGGCCATTTGGAGTTTGGGTTTGGCCACATCTTTGTTACTTATGAAAGCTTTATACAGAGTAGCTTTTTAAAGGGATCTCACTGATCTCTGGAGTTTTCACTGAATCTCTTGTTGAAAGCCTCAACAATGTGAATATTTAATCCTAAAGGGGATATTATTGCTGTTAGCTTTCAAATGTATTTCATAGAATAATAGAATATTAGGGTTGGAAGAGACCTCAGGAGGTCATAGAGTCCAGGAGTGGCCAACCTATGGCTCTGGAGCCACATGCCGCTCTTCAGAAGTTAATATGCGGCTCCTTATATAGGCACCGACTCCAGGGCTGGAGCTAGAGGTGCCAACTTTCCAGTGTGCTGGGGGAGTGCTCACTGCTCAACCCCTGGCTCTGACACAGGCCCTGCCCCCACTCGACCCCTTCCCTCCCCTGAGCCTGTCATGCCCTCGCTTCCTCCCCCCCCCGCATGCCATGAAACAGCTGATCAGGAGGTGTGGGGATGGTTGCTGGTGGGTGGGAGATGCTGGGAGCGGGGGTAGGGAGCTGATGGGGGGCTGCTGACATATTACTGAGGCTCTTTGGCAATGTACATTGGTAAATTCTGGCTCTTTTTCAGGCTCAGGTTGGTCACCCTTGATCTAGTCCAATCCCTTGCTCAAAGCAGGACCAACACCAGCTAAATTATCCCAGCCAAGGCTTTGTCAAGCCGGGCCATAAAAACCTCTGAGGATGGAGAATCCACCACCTCCCTAGGTAACCCATTCCAGTGCTTCACCACCCTCCTAGTGAAATAGTGTTTCCTAATATCCAGCCTAGACCTCCGCCACTTCAACTTGAGACCATTGCTCCTTGTTCTGTCATCTGCCACCACTGAGAACAGCCGAGCTCCATCCTCTTTGGAATCCCTTTTCAGCTAATTGAAGGCTGCTATCAAATCCCCGCTTACTCTTCTCTTTTCCAGACTAAATAACCCCAGTTCCCTCAGCCTCTCCTTGTAAGTCATGTGCCCCAGCCTCCTGATCATTTTTGTTGCCCTCCGCTAGACTCTCTCCCATTTGTCCACATCCTTTCTGTAGTGGGGAGAACAAAACTGGATGCAATACTCCAGGTGTGGCCTCACTAGTGTTGAATAGAGGGGAATAATCACTTCTCTTGATCTGCTGGCAGTGCTCCTACTAATGCAGCCCAATATGCCGTTGGCCTTCTTGGCAACAAGGGTACGCTGCTGACTCGTATCCAGATTCTCATCCACTGTAATCCCCAGGTCCTTTTCTGCAGAACTGCACCTTAGCCAGCAACTATTTGAAGAAGAATCTTTCTTTAAAGCCTGCTCACCCTGAACTGGAGTCTTAAAGTAACTACTATTTAATGCAGGGCTTGACTCTCCTGCTGGCACAAGAGAGGTGCAAATAGCACCACCCTGTACCAGTGGGGAAAATGTGCCTCTGAGGGGATTAACCTCCTCGGCAGGGCAAGAGTGTTCGGAGTTTATGCCAGAAGAGGGTAGCTTTACATTGCAGCCAGGGCTTCATCTCGTGTCATGGAAGAATTAATGAAATTACAAAATAGTACCTATCTAATTCAACTAGGTCTCAGTCCTGCACCCACTGAGTGTTGCTATTGATGTCCTAGGTACTAATGCCATGCTCGTCACTGGGCTATGTTTAACAAGCGTCCTGAGTTCCTCTGCTTGGGATAGGAGCAGTGTTTGTCCTGACTAAGGAGCGCTATTGCGTAACTGTATGGGATGTTCCCTACATTTTATTATTATTATTTATATATAGTGCCATGCCCCCCCAAAAGCTTACATAACAATATTTTTACAACCCCTGTATTTGCAAGGATTGACCCTCATAATTTTACCTAGTGAGATTTAGGTGGAAACAGGACAAAAAATCCTTTACGAGGTGATAACAACCCTTTTCCTTCTCTCCTTGATCCAGTGAAAAATATTAACTGGCTCCAATAGCCTTTTGTACTGACATGTAGAGATTCAATATTTGTGTAGATCTAAACTCCTATAGAGTGTATAACTAAAGTGATGCTGCCTCTAGTTAAGGACGAGTAACTAAAAAAACAATCCCAGAAAACTTCCATGTAGCAAGGAGCCACCTCTAAAGTCCTGCTACCGTAATGTATTTCATGATTGGTTAAACACAAGTACTATTAACCAAACTACATAAAATCAATTCCAGCCCTACTCTCTGCTTTGAATTGATTTCTCTTGGTTTTCTGTTCTGTTGAACTCTGGATCTTCTTTTAGCCTCTCTATCTAACAAGTATTTTTCCTGTTTCCCCTCTTCCCCCTTTCCAAGTGATTTATAAAACCAGTTTGCTGCATCTCCAACCCAGACAGATGACTATTTATCTCCCTGAAGTGCGTAAGATTTCCATGGACTACATTAACCTGCCTGTCTTCAACCCCAATGTTTTCAGTGAAGATGAAGATGATTTACCAGGTGAGGTTGAATTCAGTGTCTGCACCATTCTGTGGGCTTGGCTAGTTTTGAGGACAGATTCTTTCACTCTCTGGCCCCACTCCTGTAAATAAACAAACAGAGCAAGTCCCCATTCTCTGAGTTCCTTTTACGGAAAGGTCCTATAGAATTTCATAGGATTGAAACTAAAAGGGTTCTACAGACATTGCTTTTAAAAGCCTATAGAATTTATTAGAGAATTACATCCCTATGAAAGAATTCCATTGCTTAAAGTTCAGCAGAAAGCTAAACATCCTCTATTAAATTGTACAGGAATTTTCCATAGAGTGAAGCCCTCCCCTTATATACATCTCTGGGGAACTAATATTGTAGAAGCCTCTCAGACCCATTCTTGTGATGTGACAGCAGCAGCACACAGCACCGCTGTGCAAGATGCTTGGGTTTGAGAGCAGCTGAGATTCCCAGAGCAGCAAAGACTCTGCCTAACTGGGAAATGTGATATGATCATTCAGTTTTTTATTTATAATTATGATTACAAGGATGGCAGGAATATTCATGTAGCCTCTTTTTAATGTTATAATCTGGGAGGATATTTACATGATCATCCTGCCCAGACGTGAGAAACATAATAGTAGACCCCAGCAATGCAGGCAGAATTGAGGATGCAGACATGGCACATAAAAGCGGGTGGAGGCACCAGGATCTCCTTCTATAAAATGAAGCCAATAAAGAGACTGGTGCAGCGGCAAAACATTTAAATTACTTTGTTTGCAGCATTCCTATAGTGTAGAGGGCAATGGGGAAATTTCTGTTTCAAGGTCACATTTCAGGGGAATCCAAAGTGTGACTTCATGGAGACTCAAGTCTCTTTAAGGAGTAAGGTATGGAAGAAAGTTGAAAAATTACAAACCAATAGCAAATAGAGTTTATGTAGATTTTCAAAAAGCTTCCCACAAGGTCTCTTATAAGAGACTATTAAGGAAAATAAATAGCCATGAGGTAATGAAGAACATCTTGTAGCTTACATAGTGCTTAAGCACTAGGAACTAAAGCAATAGTAAACAGCTGCTCTTGGGCTGGAGAGCAGTCAATAGCGAGGTGCCCCAGGGGCAAGTTTAATATAACCACTAATGATTTTGAAGGGAAAATGAACAATGAATTGATTTAATTTGCATATTATGCAAAAAATCAATTCGGAAAAAGCCATGGAGGAATGTGAGAAACTCCTGCTAGATTTAAACACTTTGGGATATCTGACAGCATGATGGTAAATGGAAATTTTACTAGGATGAATGTAAAGTACATATAAAGCTGTTCAAGCTAAGATAATCAAATCTTATGCTTCAGGGCTTAGATTGATAACCTGTGGCCATCAGAAAAAATGTATGACAAGCCAAACATATAGTTTGCACAGCTGGCCAGATACTTTATGGTTCTGTTTGTTTATTTTAGCTTTTTCCCTTCCTCTAAAACAACCTGGCAGAATTGCCCTGAAAATATACCAAGCCAGCCACAAAAATCTACTCACCTACCCTTTGCCATGATGATTGATGTTGATGAAAAAGCTAATGCTATCAGAACAAAAGTTATTCTTAGTGAGTGGATGAGTAGAATTTTGCACAGATATTCTAAAGAATCAGGTATTGGCCATGACTAGAGTAATCCAAACTAGATAGATCTATGGTTTGATTTGGTCCCATCTTTCCATGGGTATCATACATTGTAATCATCATGGAGACAAATGTTATATACAAATGCCAGTTCTAATGCACCAGTCATCCTTCATGTCCTTTATTTAAGAAGAATCGTCAGGGAAGTTTGCAAGATTCTTGGGGTAACTGTGCAACAATTATCCCTTGCTTATCATACTGTCCATTTAGATATTGCCGGAAATCAAACCTGTGCTTGTACTTTGGTACAGATTTAATTACACTGTATAAAGGTGAAGCCTAACAAAGGGGAGAGTCTAATAAGGCTTCTGTCTTAATCCACGTAACATGACTTGACTCCCTTACTCACTGCAGTGGTGATGAAACTAGTCTCTTAGCTTTTTCTTTCCCTCTCTGCCTTCATTTCCTTTTGTTGGCACCATGTGTTTCCTTTTAACTCAGCTACTTCTTTTCATTTTGACTACTTATCTTTCCCTTCTCACATCACTGTCCCAACCACTAATCCCCCTCTTCGCACTCCATTCTCATTCACTAATTCTGTCCCTGATCCAAAGGTAACAACATTTTAGAAAAAAAAACTTTTCCAAGATAATCCTATGAGGATGCAAGGACTTTAGGGGCTATAGGGGCAAGAATGTGTTTGGGTAGGAGGCTGTCAAGTTGAGGCTTGGTTGGGGGTACAGGAGGGGTTGAGAGGGAGACAGGAGGATATCTGGTGGTTTGGGATGGTCTGAGGGAAGCAGGAGGGCAGTTGATAGCTCCTGGGGAGTTGCCAGAAATGAAAAGGAGGTACCCGATTTGGCTTCTGCCCTTTCCACTCCATTGAAACAGTCCTGGCCAAGGTCACTAATCCTCATGTGTCGTTGTGATTTATCAGCTGCCCTCAGCACTGTAGAGCATTATTTCTTCTCCCATCTACTTTCATTCTGTTCTTCACCTCTGTGAATTGGTGCTCTTTTGGTTCAATGGCTCCTCAGCGCCCTCAGTCTCTTGGTGTCCCTTATGACTCTGGGCTCTCATTCACTTCCTTACTTTCAGCAACCAACATTTATGTAGGTGTTTTCCAAATGTACTCCTCTATCCCGAACCTCTCCCCATCTACCCAGTTTTGCATCACAGGCTACCGATAAGCACTTCCTCTAGGAGCAGCACCACTAGTTCCAAGCTCAGTCCTGAAATTCTTGGGCCACACCCTACATTGGTGTAAACTGAAATCAATTGAGTGACAGCAGTTTACATCAGCTAAGAATATGGCCCTTTATTTTACCTCCTGACCTCTTTGCACCTTCTCCTTTCTCAGTCTCCATTGACAGCCTTATAATCTCTTCTGTCTCCTGTCCTCAAAATCTCAGTGACTCTTCTTTCTCTTTCTCCTCACGCTATAGTCAGTCTCTCGCTAATGATCTGATCCTGCTCCCATTGAAGTCAATGGGAACATTGCTGTTGATTTCAGTGGGAGCTGGATCAAGTCCCATGTCTTGTTGCTGCTTTCTAGTGAATATCACCAAAATCTATTCTTTCCTCACTATCTCCACTGCTAAACCCTCATTCACACCTGGTCCCTCTTTCACATTGATGATTGTAATTTTCTCTTACACTTGGCTTTTCACCTATCCCAGTTCCAGTCTATTCAAAATGTTGCTGCTAAAGTCATCTTCCCTCCCCAGTCCTCTGACCACATTACCCTATCCTTGAATCCTTTCACTGGCTTCCTGTCTGTTACGGCATCAAATCCAATACCTGGCAATCATAGTGACTGTAGCTGCATATCTGTTTCATTTCATTCATCCCACTCTTTTGCTCTCTATGATCCTCCCATTTCTCTTGTGGTACTGTTGCCTTTGTCAAACTTACCATGCTGTCCTATGCTCTTGCAATACTCTAACTTTTCTTGTCCATCTCTGTCTCCTCCTTCAAATGCCCCCTAAAAATCCACTATTTCCATGAATCATTGTCCTCACCAGTAACAGACTCAGTCTTCCCTTTCCTGAACGGTTGTTCTGTGTCTTGTCTACCTTAGCAGTAAAGAGTCCTGTGGCACCTTACAGACTAACAGACGTTTTGGAGCATGAGCTTTCGTGGGTGAATACCCACTTCGTCGGATGCATGTAGTAGAAAAACAACATTGCTTGCCTCATAACCTAAGTCGTGCAGAACACAATGCCATCCACAGCCTCAGAAACCACCCTGACATTATCATCAAAGAGGCTGATAAAGGAGGTGCTGTTGTCATCATGAACAGGTCTGACTACCAAAAGGAGGCCGCCAGACAACTCTCCAATACCAAATTCTACAGGCCACTTCCCTCAGATCCCACTGAGGAATACACTAAGAAACTGTACCATCTAGTCAGGACACTCCCTACACTACCGGAACAAATCAACATACCCTTTAGAGCCCCGGACAGGGTTTATTCATATCTACTACACCAAGATCCACAAACCCAGGAAATCCTGGACGCCCCATCATCTCGGCATCTTTGCACTTCTCACTGAAGGACTGTCTGGATATGTGGACTCTTCTACTCAGACCCTATGCCACCAGCACTCCCGCTATCTCCGTGACTACACACTGATTTCCTGAGGAAACTACAATGCATTGTGACCTTCCAGAAACACCATCCTAGCCACCATGGATGTAGAGGCTCTCTACACAAACATCCCCAACACAGATGGAATACAAGCTGTCAGGAACAGTATCCCTGATGATGCCACAGCACAACTGGTTGCTGAGCTCTGCGGCTTTATCCTCACACACAACTATTTCAAATTTGATGACAATATATATCTCCAGATCAGTGGCACCGCTATGGGCACCGCGCATGGCCCCACAATATGCCAACATTTTTATGGCTGACCTGGAACACATGCTTCCTCAGCTCTTGTCCACTCACGCCCCTTCTCATACCTATGCTACATTGATGACATCGTTTCATCATCTGGACCATGGGAAGGAGACTCTGGAAAAATTCCACCAATTTCAACAGCTTCCACCCCACCATCAACCTCAGCCTGGACCAATCTACACGGGAGGTCCACTTCCTAGACACCACGGTGCAAATAAGTGATGGTCACATTAACACCACCCTATACCGAAAACCTACCGACCGCTATGCCTACCTTCATGCCTCCAGCTTCCATCCTGGGCACATCACACGATCCATTGTCTACAGCCAAGCACTGAGGTACAACCGCATCTGCTCTAACCCCTCAGACAGAGACCAACACCTACAAAATCTCCACCAAGCATTCTCAAAACTACAATACCGCACGAGAAATAAGGAACAGATCAACAGAGCCAGACGTGTACCCAGAAGCCTCCTACTGCAAGACAAACCCAAGAAAGAAACACAACAGGACTCCACTGGCCATCACATACAGTCCCCAGCTAAACCCCTCCAACGCATCATCAGGGATCTACAACCCATCCTGGACAATGATCCCACACTTTCAACAGCCTTGGGTGGCAGGCCAGTCCTCGCCCACAGACAACCTGCCAACCTGAAGCATATCTCTCACCAGTAACTGCACACTGCGCACCATAGTAACTCTATAACTCAGGAACCAATCCATGCAACAAACCTCGATGCCAACTCTGCCCACATATCTACACCAGCGACACCATCACAGGACCTAACCAGATCAGCCACACCATCACGGTTCATTCACCTGCACGTCCACCATGTAATATACGCCATCATATGCCAGCAATGCCCCTCTGCTATGTACATCGGCCAAACTGGACAGTCTCTACGGAAAAGGATAAATGGACACAAATCAGATATTAGGAATGGCAATATACAAAAAACCTGTAGGAGAACACTTCAACCTCCCTGGCACACAATAGCAGATCTTAAGGTGGCCATCCTGCAGCAAAAAAAAAAAAAAAAAAAAACTTCAGGACCAGACTTCAAAGAGAAACTGCTGAGCTTTCAGTTCATCTGCAAATTTGACACCATCAGCTCAGGATTAAACAAAGACTGTGAATGGCTTGCCATGCATCCGACGAAGTGGGTATTCACCCACGAAAGCTCATGCTCCAAAACGTCTGTTAGTCTATAAGGTGCCACAGGACTCTTTGCTGCTTTTACAGATCCAGACTAACACGGCTACCCCTCTGATACTTGTCTACCTTAGATGACAAGTTTGCGCCTTCCTGTCTGTTGGGAAATTGCCACATAAATTTATGGCGCTGTACAAAGCCCTAACCCAGCAAAATGCTTAAACCCATGTGTAGTCCCATTGACTTTAATCTGAGACTACTTCCTTGCCTAAAGTTATATGCATATTTAAGTGCTTTGCCGGATCAGGGTCAAAATGATTGTCATTAGCTGGAATATAAATGATGGTATAATATGGATTACCAGATTGCCAGTAGCACAGATAAAATAAAGTTATTTTGCAGCGCATGAGGATGGAATCTAATAATCTCCTATTTTTCTTTTTGATTATAACAGTCTCTAAACTGTTTATTTACATTCTTACTGCAGTAACTGGAGCATCTGGAGTCCCTGAGAACAACCCCGCCTGCACCGTCAATATCCCTATTGCTCCTATTCACAGCTCAGCGCAAGCTATGTCACCGACTCAGAGTATAGGACTGGTTCAGTCCTTGTTGGCCAATCAGAACGTGCAGTTGGATGTCTTGACTAATCAGACGACAGCAGTGGGGACGACAGAGCACGCAGGTGATAGCACAGTGCAGTACCCAGTCTCAAGCAGGTACTCCAATCCGGGACAGGTGATTTTTGGAGGAGTGGAAATGGGGCGCATCATCCAGGCACCGCCTCAGTTATCCCTGCAACCGCAGGGTGCAATACAGATGGCGATAATGGATCACAGAGAAGGAGACAGAGACCATGAACATCACCAAAAGGCAAAAACTTTACGGCCAGTGCAGCAGCTGGCAGAAGGGGACGCTGTTGTCTTCAGCACTGCACAAGAAATACAACTGAACAAAATGAACCCGCCCCCTCCTTACCCTGGAACCATACCAGCCGCTCCCACTGGACCACCGCCTCCCCCACCTGTCCCGCCCCAGCCACCTATGGATCTCTGTCTGAAAAAGGGAGACTTTTCTCTTTATCCAGCAGGACATTATCAGACCCCTCTTGGCTACGAGCGAATAACGACCTTTGATAGCAGTGGGAACGTTGAAGAGGTGTGCCGGCCTCGAACAAGGATGCTGAATACTTATACCCTGCCGGGTCCCGGCAGCTCTGCCACTTTAAGGATTACAGCAGCAGAGAAGAAAATCCAGCAGCCCTGTTCCAGTGCTACCCTGAATAGGCTGACAGTTCCTCGTTATTCTATACCGACTGGGGATCCACCACCTTACCCAGAAATTGCCAGCCAGCTGTCACAGGGCCGTAGCATCACACAGAGGCTGGACAGTAGTATTATCCATGCTACTCTGCGGAGAAACAGCAGAGAGGCAGCTCTGAAAATGGCTCAGTTGGTCGACAGCCAAAGAGCCACTTTACAACATCCATCAAAACCTAAGAGCAATGTTGTGACAGCACAGTACCAGCAGAGGGCACCGACAGCTTTATACACCTGTAGTCAATGCAGCAGCAGTAACAGCAACCCGAGTAGCAGCGGTGGTGGGAACATCAGTAATGCCAATGCTAGTAACAGCACTTCCAGTATTAGCAGTATGAGGCCTGACGTAACCACTGGGAGCAGTTCCCAGCACAGTTCTGTCATTGCTCACTCAGTCAGTACTTCGCCCTTGGCCTCCCAGTCCTCATACAATTTGCTGAGCCCACCTGATAACTCTCGTGATCGGACAGATTATATCAACTCTGCCTTCACAGAAGATGAGGCACTTTCTCAGCACTGTCCAGTGGAGAAATCGATAAGGCACATGCCTGTAGCCTTGACAGAGGCTACTGTTGGTGGGAAACAGCCACCCCCATACCAGTGGGACCCTATGGTGAGTGAGGAGATATGGGTTCCTCAGGAAAGGACAGCTCAAAGTTCAGTGCCCAACCCTCTCAAACCTGCTCCTCTAATTGGTCAAGCTCAGCATCTTGATATGTCTCGAGTGCCATTTGTTTCCCCCAAATCTCCAACCAGTCCCCCTGCCACTTTCCAGATGAGTTATGGGGTTGCAGTACCTTATCCAGGAAGCTACAGTGCCCCTCCTCTCCAGGGAATCCAGGCCCCCTGCTCCCCCAAAGATGCTCTGGCCCCAACACAGTTTGCACAACAAGAGCCAACTGTAGTACTTCAGCCAGGTTATCCATCTAACTTCTCCTATTGCCCCTTGCCACCCATGTATCCAGGAAGTAGCACTTGCTCTAGTTTACAGCTGCCACCAATAGCCTTGCACCCATGGAATTCCTACAGTGCATGCCCACCTGTACAGAATTCTCAAGGCACTTTGCCCCCCAAGCCACTTCTAGTGGTGGAGAAGCCAGTTATGTCTCCACCGCCAGCAGAGCTTCAGGGTCATGTGGGCACAGAAGTAATGGTGGAGACAGCAGACACCTTCCAGGAGGTTCTCTCCCTCACAGAAAGTCCCATTCCTCAACGGACAGACAAGTTTGGGAAGAAGAACCGGAAGCGCCTGGATAGTCGAGCTGAGGAAGGAAGTGTGCAGGCTATCACAGAGGGCAAGGTCAAAAAGGAGGCAAGGACACTGACTGACTTCAACTCCCTAATATCCAGCCCTAGGCTCGGAAGGGAGAAGAAGAAAATCAAGAGCCAGAAGGACCAGCTGAAGTCAAAGAAGCTGAACAAGACGAATGAGTTTCAGGACAGTTCAGAGAGTGAGCCAGAACTTTTTATCAGTGGGGATGAACTGATGAACCAGAGCCAAGGAAGCAAAAAGGGATGGAAAACCAAAAGGAATTTGAGGACAGCCAGTGAGCTGGATGAGTTCAAGTGCCGGAAGGCCAACGAAAAGGAGGATGGGAGGCTGGGAAGCCAGGGCTTTGTGTACGTGATGGCCAACAAGCAGCCCTTGTGGAACGAGGCGACACAAGTGTATCAGCTGGACTTTGGAGGACGGGTGACCCAGGAGTCTGCAAAAAACTTCCAGATTGAGCTGGAAGGACGACAGGTAGGATGGCAGCAGCAATTGCAGTGACAAGCTTCCTGGGGGGAAAGAGACTCTCTTCTACTCCCATATCTCAGAGAGGGGGTGCTGCACTGTGCTTCTAATGTACACAAATCTTCCTGCGCTTCTATAAAGAGCTTCTTAGTTCTGCTGGTAGCTCTGTGATCAGCAGTTTTTAAGAATGAGGTTCAGCATTTACATATATATAATGAAAGTATGTTTATAGCCTTTTCCTGTCAGACCCAGGAAAAGACCCTCTTTTAATCTCACTACTTATCACTCCTAAAGAAATGTACTTTTAGTAACAGTCTTAACTTGCAGCATTATAGGGAAAAATCCAATAATTTTGCCCTTAATACTGCAAACTCCAATTGCATCTCAAGTTAGAAATTGCTCATGATAGCTAGTTTGATACCATTAGTGAATCCCAGTATACATTCACTTTCTCTCTCTCGCTGTCTCTCACACACTCTCTCCAAATACATAAGGAAGGAGAAATAGAGATGTGGGCAAGCAACCAGTCTCCCTCCAAACCCCAAATCGCTCCCAATGAAGGGTGAACAATAGCACCTGAGAGGATGCTAGCTGGTTCTTCTTTTGAGAGGAGCAGAAGATATGGCCCTCCCATTGGAGTAAAGGATCATGTGCTGCTCATGAAGAGGAGGAGGTCTTTAGATATTTCAGAAAACCGAAATCAGAAAAATGAGGTTCTCTCAGTTTGTCCGAGTGAGACATTAATACACCAAAACCAGACTCCAGTGGGCTGCTGACAGTCTAGTATAGTGGCTAAGGCATTGGACTGGAACTCAAGGGAGCTGGGTGCAGCTCCTGGCTTTATCACAGACTTGCCTGTGTGACCTTCAGTCAGTCACTTTGTCTCTCTAAAAAGCAACCAAGAGTCCTGTGGCACCTTATATTGGAGCATAAGCTTTCTTGGGTGAATACCCACTTCGTCAGATGCAACAGTTTCTGCGTCTCAGTTTCATATTTGTAAAATGGGAATAGTACTTGCCTCCCTGCTAGGAGTGTTCAGAGGATAAAATATGTTAATAACTGTGAGGGGTTCGGATATTGCAGTGATGAGGGACATAGAAATACCAAGACAGATTGTCAGTATAAACCATTGGAAATGTTACTTTGCTTACCTATCTTGACCACTGATACTGTCCAAAAAAACAGATGGCTAACAACTTCAGAAGGACAAATACGAAAGCAGTGACATTGGTTTCTGCCCAATATGATATATACCAGTTTCTCTTTCAGCTTGTACTGCCCTTGTCTTGGAGGCCGGGCTCCAGATTTATAGATCCATAGATGTTGAGGCCCAAAAGGGATCATTATGATCATCAGAGAGAGACAGCAAAGAAATAGGCGTGAGTGTCATGTAAGGGGTGTGACCTTCAGCAGGTCTGCATGCCACCACCAGAGATTATAGAGGCCTCTTCATACTGCTCAGGAGCTGTGCTGGGGGAAAAGATGGAGACTGGTGAGCTACAGGGAGATGTGAGCAGGCTGGAGTGATGCAAATTGTCCCCCTTGTGGTCATATAAAAATTAATTTAAAAAAATATTTCCCTCGGAGCTCCCAGCCTATCATTTCCTTGGTGTGCTGTGGCCACATGGAAGCCCTGGTAGCAGTTTCCAAGGAATCTGGAGAGCCCCCAGAGGTGGTGTAGAGTCAAAGGGCCTCCATGCAGAAGGCCCTGACCATATCCATATGCCAGGGACCCACGTGGGTCAGAGGAGTTCTGCCAGGTTTGGGGCAGAGCCTGCTGTAGCTTTCTCCTGGGAGCAAACTGCCTTCCTGACAGGGTGATGCAGTGGGATCTCTCTCTGACAATCCCCGGTGAAGATCCTCCTCTGATTTTTCTGAAGGAGCAGATGATACGGACCTTAGTCCTGACCCAGCATCAGTGATTTCAGTGGAGTTAAGTCCATTATACCAAGGCTGAATCTGACCCTGGGTCTTTTAAGGTTGTGTATTTCCTCTACAGAGTAGATTTCTATGGGCCAGATTGTGATGTCCTCACTCACACTTGGTAGTACTTTGTTCTGCAACTGGCCCCATTGATTTCATATGGAGTAAGGTACTATTCAGTGTGAATAAGGGTATCACAGTTTTGCTTTTTTCCTTGTTACTTCTTGGTCTCTCCCTTTTATTCATCTCTCATTCCTTATTTTTTTCCTCCCCTTCACCTTCCACCCTTCCCCAGGTAATGCAGTTTGGAAGGATTGATGGCAACGCTTACATTTTGGACTTTCAGTATCCGTTTTCTGCAGTGCAGGCCTTTGCAGTTGCTCTGGCTAACGTGACTCAACGCCTCAAATGAAAAGAGCAGAGACTGGAGAGAGAAAACCCTTCTCCTAATGTCCGAACTGGAAAATGTCAGGGCGGCCTGTTTTAGGTGCATGAAGGCGCCGGGGAGTGAAGAAGGCAGTAAAACTGGAAAAATCTCTTGGTGCCCAAAAGAGGGCATTAACTTTAGTCATAATTGGGGTGGGGGAGCTGTTTGTTTGGGTTGTTTTTTTTTTGTTTTTTTTAACGTTGTGCTGGGGTTTCAGAAAGAGCATCAGGTGAGAGCCATTCAGTGTTATGTTGGGAAATGTGGCTTTTGGCTTGTTGTGATGGTTCTGCTGTGTTTGCTGCAGTAGCTGACGTACGCTCGTAGGGGGGTAAAAAAGACTGCTCTCTTTGATAGACTGCCGTATAGCATGCTGTTCTTTTTAAAACAGGGAACATAACCTTTTTTTCTGGTCCAGTATGTACTCCTACATCAGTGATAGCAGGGAAAAAAAAAAGCTATAATACTTGAAGACACATGTTTCTTCTCTGATCATAGCTGAGCACTGCAGGTACCAAGGAGGTTTATGAAGGTCAATATTTAATTTATAAATACTGATGTATTATTCAGAAGAGAAACAAAACTGTTACCATTAGATGGTTTCAAAACACATTTCATTGAAGAAGTTGGGTGTCTGCTTTTTGTGTGCAGTTACTTGGGATAAATGTGTTTCACTAGATGATGGAGAACAGTGAAGGGAGGAGTTGTGAGAGGTGCATACATAAGTGTGTAGGTAAGCAGTATTCTCTGACTTGTACTACATGTGTGTAGTACATACATGCAGCCTGGCGTAGCACATGGGCAAGGGCTACACCTCTTCACTAAAAGATCTTTACATGTTAAGAACAGAATTGTTCAAATACATAAAATGGGCCCAGTGAGTAAACTTCTTCTAAATCCATGGTGAATCGGAGCATTGCATTAATTAGGAAAGAGAAAGGCGTGTGAGGACAGTAGGGGATTTCTCATCACCGCCGGTTGGAAAAAAGAGAGAAAAGGAAGGAAATATTGGAGAGTACTGCCCCTTTCACCCACCTCCTATTTGAGTACAGCATTATAGGCTGTCGTTTGAATGGTTAACAGTCCAAAAAAAGAATGGGAAGCCAAAATGTATATAGCTGGTTATGGCTTTTTAATCACCTATATACAGTAACAAGACTGTTTCTAACTGCAAATCTGTCTTATATAAGTCAAAGCCTGTGTTAGGTGTTTCAATGGGTAGAGAGAGATTCTGTTATTGCTCTAGTGCTCTCTCTCTCACATGCACACACATTTCTCTGTTGAATACAGTTTGATTTGCAAATGCTTCCCCAGTAACACATGAAAACCCTGATCATTCATTAAATTAAATTCACAGTAGATTGCAAAATGTAACTGTCGATTTCCTTTAAAAATACTCTTTCAAATCAGGACACATTTAGAAAGATGGGGTGGTGGCTGGTTTATCTTTGTCTGTAAACCTCAGTTTTACTCCTTACTAGGAAACCCTTCATAACTTGGTTTAAAACACAAACCATACTCCAAGGGAGTAAAATACATCACTGTGATTGTTTGAAATGTCTGTAAAGGTAGGCTAGACTAAGTAGGCTTGATTCATTGCAGGGAACCCATCGGGGGTACAGGACCCCCAGTGGAGGAAGGGATGCAGCAGCTCCCTGGCTCCAACCTTCACTAGGGACTCTGAAGCCAGACAACAGAGGGTAGGGAATGCTGGCCAGAGACAGGTTTTGACAAGAATATCTAGGGATGTGCTGATTCAGATGATCTCCTAGGCAATCTCCACCAGATTGTGGCCCCAGAAAGACCCACCTGCAAGATAATACTGTCCTTCTGTTATGGAGCCCCTGGAGAGGATGGTGGTATAATCCGTGTATTATCTCGGGGCTCAGCAGTCTCTGCTTGCACATGGGAGTGGATCAAGCCCAATATTTCCCTTGGTATTAACTCTTCTATTTGCTTTTATGTATTCACTTTTGTTGAAACTCCATCAATTAGGTGTATATCTTTCTGTTACAGAGGAACCACACCTCCATAGTTATTTAGTAGCTGATTTTAGTGACAGCTTCTGGAGTGTGTGTGTGGAGGAGGAGGTAGACAGAGATCAAATGGGCTTGGTCCTGCTGACTTTGAAATCAGTGGGAGTTTGCCATCGACTTCAGTGGGAGCAAGATTGGGCCAAAAGTGCAGAATTACGTGCTGTTTAGGCAACAGGCTTATTCCTTACACTCGATTTCAATGGCACTACCCATATGAGTGAGGATTGCGAGGCTTGACCCAATGGTGCTTCTGAAGAGATCCTAATAGCTCTAATTAATCCCATAAGCAACTCATAAGCAGTATTGGAATATTGAGAAGTGTGCACTGAACACATTGAGGCCAAAAGCATATTGATTCATTTCTTCTTTTAGGAGGACAGGTATTCTGTTGCTTTAGAGAAATAATCCTCTTAAAGAGACATTGTCAACTAGTTTTAGGCCAAGAATGCAGATTTAATGGAATTAAGCATGTTTGCGCATGTGTGTGCTCAACATACCTCATCTAAAGAGAACTGTTTTCATACTGCTGTTTTCTTTAACTTTCCAGGCAAAGATTTGTCATCTTTTCTTTTTTAACATTCCCCTGCAGTATTATGAACCAAATTAACAGCAGCAATGTGCAAATGCAGGAAAACCAGAAAGCAAAAGTGGTGAAAACTTAAGTGAAACCTGCGTCTAGTTTTATTATCCAGAATCTATTGATATTTGGTTCTGGTAGCACACACAGTGTCTTGGAGCTTTCCAGATATAGAAGAAGGCCTTGTTCCCACCTCACAGAAGCACAAAAACAAACAACACAAATGGTGAAAATGGTGATTTCTGACTTTCATTGTTTTTATGTTATAAGGTACAGAGTTTTTCTTCTGTAAGTATGTTGACAGTGTCCCTTTAAGGCAACAATTTAATGGCATAAAGACTACCTACGGTTAGGGACAGATTTTGCCCTCAATTAAGTATACACAATTCCTGCTGAAGTCAATTGGGTCCTAAATTATGAAGACAGCAGGTGACAATGATCATTGTCTTTTTGGTTTCTTTGTATGTTGAGATAAAATTTAAGAAACAACTTTAAAAGCTCTCCAAACTAATACTTCCACTAGGGTGATTTTAATCATGAAGATTGCTGTTGCATTCAAGCCAAAACACTGATTTTACATTTTATATTCAAGTGTTGCAACCTAGTTTTTGTGTAGACAATTGTAAGTTCTTCTAGGAAGAAAATAGCAACATGTTCTGAATTACCTAATTCTTTTATACATACAGTAGTTTCCAGTAGTTCAATATGGTTTTCAAAAGCTTTTGTTTTTAGTTGTGCAATAATTGTTAAGCCAAAGGGCTTATGGTTTGTTTTTGAGGGGTTGAGTTATTTTTTAAAGATAATTTAATGCAAATTTCCTGTTAATGTCCGAGTCAAATTATTTATCTTGCTTAATGTAATAAGTGATTTAGGGATTATTTTATTACTATGTACCAGTGAGTAAGTACACACTTTCTTATTTATATGAAAAGAGGATCTTTGTAATTAATTGTTTGCCAGCAATATGTTTTGCTGGAAGAAATTGTTTAAGAATGTGTATAGGACAACTTTTTTTGCTGGACAATATTCAACATTTTATAATGTAGGGAAGAATCTTGTTTATCAGGCAGTTGTGAAAAGCAGATATGCTATTGGGGATTCTGTAGACTACATACAGTGTAGATTTTTTGGGAGGACCTGCAGAAATCTGTCCTCTATACTGTGTATTTTCCCATTGTGTTTTAACTGGCTTTTTCAGTCATGGAGATGGTTTAAAAAACACAAATCATGATTTGCTTTATCTTTCTTTTCTTAGAGCTAGCTTTGATTTTGTGGTACAGAATAGAGGCGGTTTCATGTATAAAATAAGTGTTTTATATATGGCTCATTTTGGGTGACATTCATCTCAGTGCCGAGGGCTAGTACATAGCCTGTGCATCACTGAAGTCCTATTTAAGGGGCCAGATTGCCTGTTGTGCTCAAGCTCCGCTCCTGTTACAGCTCCCTGATTCTGAGGCTAATCTGAGCTGACCCCAGCCTTGGGAATGCTTAGAGTAGCTGAGAAGCTTTAATTGGCCCTACAGTGGAGGCTAGGGAGAGCAGAGGACCTTTACACCAGCAGTGACTTCCCCTATGCCAGGGGATTTCCCTGCTGGCTGATTTGCAGCCAGAATCAATCCCCATTGCACTGCCTGAGTGGCACAAAGAGGCCAGATTTAATTTGACAATCTGGCTCTAGCCCTCAAAATGTGGTGTAAGTGGGTCCAAAAAATAATACACAGACCTTGTCGGCCCTCTACAGAGGAGTGAATTTCATCCTGAGAACCACTGGTACTTTTCAGCAGTAGTACTATGGTTCTAGAATAGCAGAAATAAATAGGAGAGGGAGATGAAAGTAGCATAAAGGAAAATTACTGAGTCAAGTTAATAATTTTACATTCATTCCCAGAGCAGACAATGGCAATTTCCATATGGAGTCAGAATGATCTTGCGTATTAGTAGCTGTACAGTAAATTTGCACTAGGGGATACCTCAAATAGGTAAACTCTGTCTTAAGCAACCTCTTTGAAGTATCCCCAAGGTTTACAGTCCACTTCTGTTCCATGTTTCAGTGAAGATTCACTGCCACTATGAGGCAATCATACTTTGCTTGTGCTTTGAGTTGTTGCTTCAGATAATTTGAGTGCAGTTATTTCTGAAGTCTGTTTTTTGTGGCTGTGTTACATCTGGGTGCCCAATGAGCACTTAGCAACTGTGTAAATCTTCATATGAAAAGGTGAACATGGTGGAGGAGGAGCAGCTTTGACAAAAAAGAGAGAAAAATTTGACTTCTACTAGCTTGAAAGATGGTGTTTGCCAGAGCAGTAGTTAGTTGCACTATAATAAAAGCAGCTATTTCTGCAGGGCACAAACTACTCTACACTGGCAACCTAGTGCTAGGTTGCCAACACAGAGTCCTATTCACTTTAGTACAATCCTGTATAGGCACAAGGGTCTTCACGCATGAATCCTTCTCCGGGATCAGGGCTTAAGGCTGTTGCTGCATGTATCATGCTGGAGTGAATTAAGCTATATTACCATCTCCCAGGAATGGTCTCAAAAGGGAATTGTTTTAAGATTACATTTTTTTCAAGTGTGCACAAATACACAGTCACGCACAGAAACTTTAAGGAAAAAAATCCAACCCAGCACTGAGCATTGCATGTTGAGAAAGAAGTTTTAGGAAAGAATTGCTTTGGGGTTTTGATTGTTTTAGGCTGTATCTGTGCAAATAGGAAAATATAGCAAGAGCAGTTAAAGTAAGAGGACAAAGGAGGAGTCACTGAAGCAACAGTTGTTCTTAAAATTAAAAAACAACAGCTCTAGGCCCATAATTCCACAAATGTGTCCATGCAGTCAGGCTCCTCTACTATACAGATTGACTTGAATTGGACTCTGCAAGGATGTCTCCACACAGATACAATTGAACAATTGGGACTATAATGACTTTGCGGGATGAAAGACAACCCCAAACTACTACTCTCTCCAAAATGTGCACAGAAAAATTGGATTCATAATGGTAGATGGATGTAAAGGCTCTGTAAATGTACCTAATTGTTCCCCTCCAATTTACACTAACTCCAAATTTAAAAATAAAATCGGATACAGGAGTTTTGGATAGTGACAAAGCTGTCTGTCTGTCTGAATGTTTACTTTGTTGGCCAGATAACTGATTGTGAAAAGATGGCCAGATTAACATTGGTTCAAATAATAAAGTGTTAAGATTAAAAATAATAATAAAACTGAGAGAAACATTTTTGTTTAATGTTAGCAGATGATTGCATTTTCAGTATTTCATCAAAATAGTGCTCAGCATAGTTCCCATCAATCTATTATTTCTGGTTCCTTGTTGATAAGATTTGTAATTTTTCTTTCTTTTCTTTTGTTAGCTTGGTCTCTGTTTTGCCTTTTGCTTCCTATTCTTTTTTTTCTTACTGTGTTTTTCTCTTTTCTTTGTGAGTGTGTATGTTGTGTTGGGGGGATGGTGTTTAAGATCTTGTTTGTTGTAGATACAAAATATGTCGTGTTGTTGAATCGCATGGGGATGCATTTGATTGAAAAAAGGCACGGTAGTATTTCCTGAAAAAGATTTTTTTTTGCATTTGTTTATAAATGCATTATTTTGGTACTGTAACTTTGGACATTTTTTCTGAATCTATTACTACCGTTTTTGGCTTTATTTTTTTTAAACAAGTGTGCAGTCATGCAGGTGCCGAGATCCCTAGCCAAATGACCCAGCATGTTCTTTTCAAGCCTTCGGGGAAATTGGTACACTGCTGCGTACTATTACATAGGTACACTATTTTAAAAACATATTTCTGGAATTTTTTTTTTAAAATATAACATTCTGAACCAGGTTTTCATTGTAATTATAGACTTACCCTGATCTGCCTCTCCTTTTATGTATCTTGTGTAATACAGTGTACGGGTGGTACCTAGAAAGCATTAATGGTTTCCCTTTAATAATGTGGTTTGTCCAAATTCTTTACTGTCTACATGATTAAGAGATGGACTGATAGCCCTATTTTTCCTTGATGATTTGGAGTTGTAAGAGTTGTCCAGCTGTTGCTTAATAAAATTTTGCAGACTAGAAAATCTATGACTCGTTTGTTGTATCTTGCTTCTTGTTGAACATCCCGAATGCTTTTAAAACAGGAGACTAGTCTTAATCAGAAATACATTAATATTCCAGAGCCAGCTTTCTTATAATTTGCTCTCCTGAACAACTACATCTCTAGACTGGGATTTCCCTGCTCATTCTGAGACCTGCCCATCATACCTGTTGTCATTCATGTGGAAAGATGAAAGACAAAGAGTTTTTACAATAATCTACTGTGCTTGCATATGAAGCAGTTTGCTCTTCATTGAAGGAAATTGCATATAGGATTTATGTTGTTTTTCTTATTGCCACTTATATACTGGAAACTTCAGTGTTACCTCAAATGCTCTCGTCTTTAATAAATACAAATGCTATGATGGCTGGTAGTGTGCCTCTGTTGTCTTTTTTTTTTTTTTTTTTTTTACTGAAAAACAAGCAATGGGCAAAAATAAGACTAAAGTGGATTACCTTGTTTTGTGGTGCTAATATTTATAAAACATTCAATGTGAACTACAGCACAAAGTGTAATAGGGCAGGACTTTTTAAATCCACTCCCTTTTATGTCACTGTCCAGTGAGAAGGACCTGCAGTCCCACATCACCATTAACTTTTGCAGATTTTCAGCTTTTTTTTTTTTTAATTCTTGAGCCCTTATGGTTGTAAGGATAACCTTGATCTAATTGTAGCCTGATGCTACAGTGTTGTCTGCCGAGTCTGCAGACAGCTCTTGTGTTAATGCTACTGTAGTTTTCCCAAGAATCAGTGAGATAAAATAAACAAGACTTTAGTCCCTTTCACCACTGCAGTTCAGAACTCTGTGGTCAGCAGTGAAACTGTGACAGGAATCATTTCACCCAGAGAGCTACATTGGAGGAAGCTGCTGCAATACAGAGAGGGGCAGAGGTGGCCCAATGATGGTGGCCAGACAGGGATGGAGGCTAGGCAGGTCCTCTTTGCTGGCCTCTGAACTTGGGAGGAAAGAAAAAGAAACTTCCTCTCTTAGGAAGCAGATGGAGGTAAGTCAGTTTCAAATTTATCTTGCACCCATTAGCCAAAGACTGACAGAAAAAGAAGTGTCTAAGTGTACAGGAAAAGCATCCTAGTAAGAGTCCAAGCTCCAAGTTCATTCAGATGGGAATGAAGAGCTCCAGTGGATCCCCTTGTGTATATTTGTATGTCTCTCTCTTTGTATTTGTTGTAGACAGTAGTGGCATTAAGTCTATGCCATCTAAGTGGACACAGAGTCCTTTGCCTCCAGTGCCTTCTGGTTACAGCATCTGATCAAGAGGTTGTTGGCGGTGAGATCAGACAGAGGTGGGAAGGGCAGTTGCAGGTGGAGAGAGAGCTGGATTGGGCAGCATTGTCTTCAGATAGGGACTACAAATCCTATGGCTGCCCTAATTGTAGTAAACCTGTATTTATGATTAAATACTTAATATGTAGCCCACAAGTCAAAATGAGTGATTTTCTAGATCTGTTCTCTTTAGTAGTAGCAGTAGTCTCTGATCATCAGGTTATACACTCTATCTCAGTGTGGCTAGCATACTATTTTGCTAAGATTAGTATTAATAGTGAAATGAGAGGAAACACCCTGCCTTCATTCTTAAATATTTTAAATTATTTGACAGCATTTAGCGATACTGTTGATATAGTGTGAATGGGACAGGCTGGTGAGCTAAAGAATTGCCTAGTTGTGGAAGGAGCTGCATGATGTTATAAAAGGAAAAACAGCAGCTTCCACTAAGTGAGGTTCATTTCAGACCCTTCATCCAGTTCCTCATCCAGGACAGTTGTGTGTTCTCTATTATTTATTTTCTCTTCTGTTCACAAGAGGCAATTTTTCAAATTTTGCTTGACCAAAAGGCAACCTATTCATCCTTGAAAGTGGTTTTACTGTGTTGCATCCCTTGATATGTTCATCTTTTCCAACTTCAACACATACTTCCCCTGGACAAAGAGGAAAGCCATACAAGTTATATTTTAACTACCATAAATTACATGTCTTTGTTCTCCTTTCTGATTGCTTTCCAGTTGGATAGCTTTTTTTTACCTCAAAACAAAGGTGTCTTTGTTCCCTTCAGTGCATAGCTTTGGTGAGATTAATTTCTTCCTTTTGCCTTGAGCACTCTGCTGTGTGACTCTTTGATTTCAAAGCCATTTAAGTCATCTGTTATTTTTTGTAAACTGAAATAAATGTTTATCTTGGAAAAGAGGGATCCACAACATGTGTAGAAGATGTAATGGTAATAATATTTGTCCAGGTGCAGCAAAGGAAAGACACTAAAGATAATATAGAAGATACAGTGGCTTTTCCCCCATCCCTCGGAGCATTCAATTAAAAGGACTCAAGGATAGTGGACCCGATCACCAGGCAGAGACAAATAATCAGCTATGCCCAGTTCAGTCTGTAGCCTTTTCCTCAGGGCTCTGTTTAGTTTTTAACACAAAAAAAGAGAAATTGGAACAACAACAAAAAGCAACAGTCCTGTTCTTTAGCCTGGATTGTGAAGCCCTTTGCTTCCAATAGCTTAATGTGCTGAACCTTCCAAAGCCTAAGGGCATCTGCAGGGCTTTCCTGCCCTCTCACAGCCTTCTGCAGTAGCCACAGGGGAGTGCACTTTCCATCCTCTCCTGGCACAGCCAGTCTCCTGGGGCAGGAGCTCTCCTTTGTATCCCTGGCTGGGAATTATCAGACCCAAACACTAGATTCTGTCCAACTGGGTCAGATGATTCCCAGCAGCTGCTTGTGGGCTCCTCTCCAGAACAGGGCTGGCCGCTCTCCAGTCCCACAGGCCCTTAAACGGGCAGATCGCCCTGTGACAGACCCCTTTGTAAAAATTGTATGATTCTGGTTTGTTTTCTTAACTGACCTTTCCATTTCACAGGTTAATTTACTCCTTGATGAAGAAAACATGCATGGTTTCAACACATCTCTGGGCTGGATCTAGCCTTGAGCTGAATACTTATCACAGGAATCTGTGCCTTCAGGATTACAGACGATGCAGTCAGGGTGGATAAAAATCAATGATTTAAAAAAAATTAAAGTGGATTTTTTTATTTAAATTGGATTTTTTTGATAAAATGCTTTTTGTGGAAAACCTATCTAAAGATAGTTTTAATCCAGATACATTATAGCTCAAAGATATCTCATAATGGAATAGGGATTATATATTCTAATTCTATAGTATGAAACAGTATATTCATGTTATGTTTAAGAAAAGTTTTGTTAATGAATTCCAGTAGTTCATGGATTAGGGACCCAATTTTATGGGGTTCTAGGGGCTTCTGTATAGAATATTTAGGTTAATCTTTATATCTACCCAGTGGGACTCAGTGCTCAGTCTAGAAGATACCATCAGAAATGCTTAGTTTTGCAGTTCTCAAACTGTGGATTTGTGTCTCCAGAGATAACATGCTTGTTAACAGCAAAAATGTTTTTAAATAAATAAATAATATATAGAGGTGAGAAATAACAGACCTCAACCCTATTGTCCCTCTGCAAATTTGTGTATACAGAGTCAATCCCTTACTTCTCTCTAAAAGTGCAAAGTTTCAAAAAGTTCAATTAATAGATCTGGACAAGAAGAAGAAGTGTGGAGATAAATGTGAGAAGGGAGGGACAGGCAGTAGAAACAAAAGTGAAACTGTTTGAGCAGCATATTCCAGAAGTATTGAGGTTTTTCTGAGTAGCCTTCATTGATTTGAGATCTGCCATATCATTCTCTCTCTCACTAGAAGGGAAAACCTATAATGGCAACAGGCCATAAAAGAGACCCAGTTTGGGAATATTTTATGAAGTTCCTCCACCTATGGGTAAGACAGGCATGCATGCAAAATGCAAACAGTGCAACAAAGAAATGCAAGACCTGGTTGCCCGAATGAAACATCATGTGACGTGTTCCTTCTCAGGAGGAAGCTGCATTGAAGATGATGAAAGGAACATGTCTGAACATGCAGGATCTTCAGGTTGGTAAACTTTATTATTTCATACTTTTTTCTTAAGGCCTGCCTGTCTTCCTTCTGGACTATTCTTGAATTCTCATGTTTGAGCAAAAAAATATAATTCTTACTCTGTGGTACTATCATTTTACATGGAGTTCTGATAAAAAAATAAATAGCTGAAATAGGCAGATCTTCCTTTTACAATTTCACCGTGAAAGTAGTACTGATTGTCAGTGAATGCAATGAGCAATACTAAATGAGCAGTCTAGTAATAATAATTAAATAACTGCATTGACTTACTTTGTTTATGAGAATCCATCCTCAACATACAGGATTCTGAAGTCTATCCACCTTCAAGATCACCATCATTTTCTAGTTATCTGCCAATGATAGTGTTTCAGTCACATCATGTATGTCACATAGGCACAATATATCACCTGTCGCAAAAAGAAAAAAATCTCCATCATCCAGAAACAACCATAGAGAAGTTTGTGATAAGAACCAGTAGATTACAAAAAGAGGTAATTGATGAAAAAATCGTCCGGTTTGTTTATGCAACAAACTCTCCTTTCCGTATGATTGAGAACTCACACTTCATTAACAGGGTTCAGTCATTAAGACCAGGATACAGGCCACCCAACAGAACAGATGTCGCAGGCAAATTGCTGGATAAAGTGTATGAAAGAGAAATTGAGCAGTGTGCAAAAGGTCTAGAGGGTGAAATTGTTGACCTGAGTCTTGATGTGTGGAGCAATGTCCACAATGATCCTGTTGTCCTGTTGTATGTGCTTGTGTGATAACAAAACAAGGGAATGTCTTCCTTACGGAAACAACTGATACATCAGGAAATGCACACACAGCAGCATACTTACAAGTAGCAGCAGTAAAAGCTATAACTGTGAAAAAAAATTCAAATGTCTAATACACAGCTTGGTCTCCAACAATACTCCAAATGTATCCAAGATGAGAAGAAATTATTTAGAAGAGAGTCCCAAGCTAATAACTTGATGCACCTCCTAGCCAAAGACTTCAGTGTTTCAGAAATAAAGACTAATGTTGAAATTGCAAAATACTTTCGTAACAACCACTTTGCAGCAGCTGCTCTGAAAAAAATGGGAGGAACCAAGCTAACTCTCCCCATAAGACATGCGATGGAACTCAGTAGTGGACTGTTTTGAGCACTATATCAAGAACTGGCCTAATCTGACAACAGTTTGTGAACAAAATCGTGAAAAAACAGATGGTACTGTCACAGCCAAAGTTCTCAACATTGGGGTTAAGAGAAATGTTGAACACATGCTGAGTAGTACCCTGAAGCCTATTTCTGTAGCCTTGAACAAAATGCAGGGAAATCACTGTTTTATTGCTGATGCTGTTGAAATTTGGAAGGAACTGAGTGAGATCTTAAAAAGAGAAATATGCAATGACAGAGTTAAAAATACAAACATTCAAAAAAACGAATGGGACAAGCACTATCTCCAGCTCATTTTCTTGCAGATATTCTCAATGCTCGGTACCAGGGTCAAACCTTAACTGCTGAAGAAGAGCAGTTGGCTATGACAGGGACACCCAGCAATCATCCCTCCATAATGCCAACTATAATAAACTTCAGCACTAAGGGTGAACCATTCAAGAAATATATGTTTGCTGATGGTGTTTTAAAGAAAGTCACACCAGTGAACTGGAGAAAGTCACTTAAGCATTTGGATTCAGAGACTGTGGAAGTGATAATCTCACTTTTAGCAGTAGCTTCTTCTGCTGATGTAGAAAGATTATTTCCTTCCTTTGGACTAATTCATTCCAAATTGAGAAATCATTTGGGACCTGAAAAAGCAGGAAAGCTTGTTTTTCTTTTCCAGCTTATGAACGACTGAGTTAGCCGCAGAAGCCAATATTTTAAGTTTCTCACATTGACCTAACTGACATAGTCGATTTAATTTTTTTTTAATTTCATTTAACTATTTTAGTTAAAAACAATTTTAACAAAAACAAACCTGATTTTAAAAAACTTGAATGTTTAGCTAAATTCAAATGCTTGTTTTGTTAAAATATTATATGTTTGCTGTTGAAGAAAAAATCCAGAATACATAACGTTGTTGTTTTAGTTAAATAAAACAATTTAAATGTCTGTCTGGTGATGTTCTCCTCCTAATACAGCCTGGCAAGAAAATCCTCTGACTATTAATGATTAGCCTGTTGAATTGGAGATAGTTCACCTCCCAATGACTTCATAAATATCTGTTTCAATTACTTTGGTAAATGAAATAACCAAACAATCATTCATTTTCTGATATAGCTGTAAAACTAATCTGAAACGTTTTCAAAATAAATCACTGTTTAAAAATGTATAGTGTATACCTTCTAAAAATGAAACCTACATCTTATCTCTGAGTTGTGAAGAATATATATTAAGGTTATAACAACCAACAAGAATGCACTTTTATGTAGAAATCTGTGATTAAATAGTGTTCATGACTAGTGAGGATCACTAGTCAAATCAAATTCACCCTGGATGCAATGCTGGGATTGCTGGGCAAATGAACTGGAGCTCCCTCCCATGTGGCTCCTGGTAAAGTTTCTTCTAACGCCATAAAGCTGAAGAGGACCGCAGTAAATGTTATCCCTGTTGGATCCAGAGCGAAATCTGTTCAGTGACATTGCAATTCACTTCATTGCAATTCACCAGTGCTGTGTTCTGTGATACAGTGCACCTGGCCCTTCATGGCCCCCTACCAAAAGCCCCACAGTCCTACCACACCCTGCCCCAGTAAAGAAGCAATGAAGATGGGTCTTCCAGGCCTGCCTAAAGAGGGGGCATAGAAACAAGCAATCAGAGCCCAGCAGGCTCAGATAAAAGGAGTGGGTCACTTCCTGGCTGGGGCCAGAGGCACAGGGCTGGGGATTCCCTGCTGGTCACAGGTGCTCAAGGGAGAACCAGAAGGTGGTCTCAGGTGGCATTGGCATGCAGTGAGGAGGAAGAGAATCTGAGAACTTCAGCCCTGAGGTCAGGGTGAAACAAAAGGGGCTACAGGGGCCCAAGGAACAGCCACAGTGAACTGGAGGCAGCGGTTTGTGGTTGCTATTTTGTTGGGACCTGGAGTAGTGGGTGGGCCTGGGTTTCCCCACCAGCCACTAGCAAAGTGGCCTAAGCCCCAAGAGGGGAAGAGGCTTGTTTAGAAGCTCCAGTAAAGAGCAGGATTTAAAAGGCCCAGAGACAGGGCTGAAGACCCTAGTGAGGGCAAATAGTTTTGTTGGACTTTTGCTACCCTGGAAGGAGTGCATCCATTTTTGACTGTGTGACTTGGCTGGAGGGCTGATCCATTGAAGACCTGCCTCCCAAGGTCAACAAACTACAGAGGGCGCCAGCAGCAGGACAAAGATTGCAGTACCATATCCAGCCACTAGGAGGCACTGGAAGTGACTGCCCTGTTCAATGTTCTTACAACTTTCCTCCTAGCTTCTCTATATTGTCTTTTCCCTGATGTATGCATCAAGCCATAAGAAATTAAAAAGAAATTAATCTCTGTCCCAACCCTGAAAAAAGCTGTGCTTCTGCTTGCAACATAGTGCTTACCACTTGGCCTTCTAAGATTGGAGACTATTAAAAGCCATGCTGCTACTGACAACTAAGGAGTTTTAGAAGTCAGTGACTTCTATCCCTGTGGGTACTTGTGATGTATGCTATCCTCAAGATATAGCTTTAGTATGGCAATAACTGGTCCCATTCTGCATCTGGGCCATTTTTTGTTAAGAAACAAAGAACAACAGGGAATGCTGAAAGTGAAGCTACTCAAAGGGAAACTAAAGGTAAGTAAAATCATCAGCCTTTGAACCTTCTCAGCTGACCCCTAACAACACTCACCTCTAATGTGTCGTATGCCAACATTAGTGTTAATAATTTTGTCTGTTGCTGTTCAGAAACCTGTGAAATGGCCATTAATTGCATCAATTTCACTTCAGTGCTTCTTGGGAAAGCTGGTGCTGGGTAGCTCAGGGGGACATCCTCTCTCACACAAAGCAAGGGGTAAAGTAGTGGAAATCCTCCCTACCCACAACAGCCTCAAAACTCTGAGGTAGGAGGGCAGAGAGTGAGGGCTTCCAATTTAACCCCTTCTACACTGAAGCTGATATGACAGATGACCCTCCAGTGTGGAGCCCAGGATCAATACTCATAGGAATCCCAGCACCTTGGGTGGACTGAACTCCTCACTAGGGTATTGCCTCTGGACAGCAGAGGTCCTCTGTCCTTTTTTTTTTTTTTTTTTTTTTTTAGCATCTGCTTATGTTTCTAGCAGCCTTCCAGCCAGGGCATCACATCAGAAACACTGATGAATTATGTTTTGCCTTAGATTCCTGGCATCAGTTGGTCCAATTGTATCTAGCATCCTCATGCATTCTTGCTCAAAGCTACTAGGTGATGCTGCCATCTTAGCTAGGATTGTTTGAATTCACCTTGAAACTCTTCCACAGGAAGTCCAATCTCTCCATTTTGGACCCTGAAATCTGCTAATACCAGGGGAAATCCTGTGACCACATCAGTTCTGTACTTGGTCTGTAGTGGGAAAGGAATGAACAGTGATGAAGAGATCTATATGAAGGACCTCCTAGAGCAGAGGTGGGCAAACTTTTTGGCCTGAGGGCTGCATCGGGTTTCGTAAATTGTATGGAGGGCTGGTTAGGGGAGGGGGTCATGGCTTAGCCCCACCTCCTATCTGCTCCCCCTCCGGGAATCCTGCACTATCCAACCCCCCACTCTCCCGTTCCCTGACGGCCCCTCTGGGACCCCTGCCCCATCCTCACACCCCCACTCCCTGTCTGGAACCCCGCCGCCACCCTCCCATCCAACCTCCTCTCATCCTGACGACCCCCCCAGGACCCCTGCCCCATCCAAGCCACCCCTGTCCCCTGAATGCCCCTGCCCACCCCACTCCAAGCCCCGATCCTTCATAACTGTGCCCCAGGACTCCTGCCCCATTCAACCCCCTATTTCTCCCCCCCGACCACCATCCACACCCCCACCCCAAACTCCCCTGCCCTCTATCCAACCCCCCCTGCTCCCTGCCCCCTTACCGCACTGCCTGGAGTGCCAATGGCTGGAGGCATAACAGCTGTGCCACTTGGCTCGAGCTGGCCACGCTGCCGTTGCCACCACCACGCAGCACACAGACCGAGTCAGGCCGGGCTTTGCAGCTGAGCTGCCCCAGGAGTTCACAGTCCCGCGTCCAGAGGATTGCGCCAGTGACAAGTGAGCGAGCTGAGGCTGCGGGGGAGGGGAGACAGTAGGGGAAGAGTGAGCCTCCTGGGCCAGGAGCTTGGGGGCTGGGCAGGACGGTCTCACGGGCTGTAGTTTGCCCACCCCTGTCCTAGAGAAAAAGACTGGCTTAGTTTCACTTTAAGAAGACCTTCCCTGACACTCGTGCTCTTTCCTTGAGAGAAATACATGGATGAGATCCTATGTAGCTGGGAGATAAGTATTCTCTTGATGCTTTTCAACATTATCCCAATCACACCAGCTGTAATTGCTACAAAGACAGGGGAAAAGAAGGAAAACAGTGCTCTGGTCAGAGAGATGAACTGAAAATGAATATTGCCAACCCCGAGCAGTCAAGCCATGAAACAGGGCCCAAAAAGTTTTGTTTTTTTTAAATAATATGTTTTGGGTTCTTTTCTTTATCTTCTGGTTCCTGAGCTTTAGGAGGCACTCAGGTCACATATTCAAGTTTTTCCCCACAACCATAAGGCTAGACACTTTCTTTTAAAAAGAAAGGAAGTTGAGATTGTCACGTAATCCCTTGACCAAAGTAGCTGGGCCTTGCAGAAAAACACCAAATATTGTGAGACTTGCAATAAAATAGCAGGAGTTGGCAACCCTGCCAGGGAGTACACAATTCTCCTCATGTTCAGGCAGGGCCTTTCCCAAAAGGGGAAATGGGGAGTGTCTGCAGGGTGATAATCAAAAAGGGGTGAAACAAAATGTGGAGTGAGTATGTGAATAAACCTGCTGGCTCATTACTAGGCAGTGGTGCCCCACTCCCAGTTCAACAGCCAGAGAGTCGCAGGTTCCCTAATTGTTCCAGCACAGGGAAGGGAAGTGGTATCCAGAGGTCAGAGGAGACCTGGCAACTGCATGGCAGCAGGAGGAACAGGCTGGAGGCAGCAGCTTGGGCGCTGACAGTGGACAGAAGTCTGAGAGCTGGAGTGGGGAACAGCCTGTTGGGAATGCCCTGCAAACAAGAGAGTTGTGTGGATGGTCCTTGTGGTGGACAGACATTGATATTTATGCAGAAATGATATCCATAAATTATACATTTGTCACTAGACTTACCTGTGCCTTTACTGAAGTTTACAATAAATTTATCACTAATTTCATACCTAAGATCCTTGGAGAAATGTACCTCCATGAATATATTTTTTTTGATTATATGAAATATTCAAGCCAACAAAAGGAATGTTTTACCTTCTCTTCCCAACCCCTCCTCAGCCATAAAACCATGTTTATTACCAGTAAGAGTATTTATACAAATTCAGAAAAACAGAATTTTAAACTTTCTTAGAATAATAGAACCATAGGACTGGAAGGGACCTCAAGAGGTCATCTAGTCCAGTCCCCTGCACTCATGGCAGGACTAAGTATTATCTAGACCATTCCTGACAGGTGTTTGTCCAACCTGCTCTTAAAAATCTTCAATGATGGAGATTCCACAACCTCCCTAGGCAATTTATTCCAGTGCTTAACAACCCCTGACAGTTGGGAAGCTTTTCCTAATGTCCAACCTAAACCTCCCTTGCTGCAATTTAAGCCCATTGCTTTGTCATGCTTTCACTTTCTATGCCCATTTCTCTTAAGCTGTGTTTTGAAAAATGGATGTAAGCTTGGTTGTGGTGACTGGTGCTTTGTATGGAATGTTTGATAGGCATTAATTGTAAAGACTGCAACTAGTAAACAGAAGAGGGACTTGAGAAGTAACACTAAAAACCCTTATCAAACAATAAAACTTTGGGGGGTAAAAGGGACCTCTGCCAGCCCCCCCTTATTTTTCAATGAAAAACGTCTACTTCTGTCTTTAAAACCCCCTAGGGAAAACATGCAAATGGAAATGTTTCAAACCTTTATTTGTTAAGGTTGAAATGGCAAATGCCTTTGTAAAATGCATACTTCAAATATGTTAACTGAATACAAAGTTCCTAATATCATTGCTATGTAAATGGTAAAATGCTTTATATACCAAAAAGGAATCTATTGAACTTGCTAAACTAATTACTATTATAAAAATCCGTTTAAGTATAGAATATTTATATTCATGGGAAATTAATTAGTGGCAGTGCTCAAGCAACTCCCTCACACAACTCAGGAAGACAAGAAAAACAGTCTTTCCAAAAAACTGTCATGTGGTATCAACTTAAGATAGAGACTTTAAGGGTTATTTAATGTAAAGATTTTAAAAACTAAAAACTTCCTATAAAGAACAGGAGTGTTTGGACTTTCTGAAAACAGAATTTAATTTCCTGTTGAACTCTAATAAAATTGAAGGAATAGTTCAAAATGAATTGAATAGAAAGGAAGAGTTAAGTTCTAACTGTAAAAGGTTATCTGGATTTTTCCCTCCACAAGAACAAAGGCAATTAGAAATGATGCATATTCATGAAACAGACTGCACATTCAGGAACTGAAGGTGTCGCCCAAACCAGCTTGTGATGGCACGGAGCCAGTGAAAGAGTAACAACCACCACATTGTTCTAAACAAGCCTGAAAGAGGTGTGTTTTCCTTTCTGTTTCCATGAAATTATGAACAGAGCATAAATAAATCTGAAATGACCACTCCTCATATAACCACTCACCTTCTGCTACCCTACTTAAACAGCAAGCACTCAATGTATCCTGTCCATCTCAACAAGCAAGCTGCCACAGCAGCTAGGAAAAACAGAAAAGACTTGAGAAGAAACCAACTCGAAGAAACCTGGCAAGACTTGAACATGGACTGGCGAAAGAAAGTTAACTAAGATACGGGGAAGGGCTTATATTTAAAAACTCGTGTAATGATTTTGTTGGAATATTGAAATGCTGTTGTAACTTAAAATATTAACAATTTCTCCTGTTAATCACCAAATGGTTAGACCATGCATTCCTGGAGAGGAGATGGGCAAAAGATTGATAGAAAAATAGTGGGTTTTAATTGATTTAAGATTCTTCATATTTGTTTACTGGCCTGTCTCAAGACGGCTCTTAAATGGCTTCTCCTAAGTAACTGATTTAAATGTTTTCTTTGATATCATAGGATTTAGTTAAGATTGCTTACTATGCCCATCTATAAACTGGCTGCTGGTGGTGATTGTTGTTGTTGTTATTAATAATTAGCCAGGTTCAACCTGCCCTTAAATTGTCTTGCCCACACATAAAACTGCATTTATATATCTGATAAAATACTAAGACATAGTTCACAATAACTTTGGGAAATAATATACTTTGGTCTTAACTTACCAAACGAAGAACACCTCACAGCCAGTCCATTCGCAAAGGTATAATATCTGCTAAAAGCTCACCACAGAGGCATACAGAAGAGATAATAGAAGTAACCAGTTTATCATTTGTTTGTCTAATGTTTTCTTTTCTTTCTTGTAATAATAAATAGCCCTCGTTAATAACTGTGATTATTGTGCTAGTCTTGAATCTGGTGTCCCCTAAGGTATGTAAAAAAAAACAGGACAAAATAGTGAGACTCACATCCCCTGAGATAGTCTCATGAGTAGCCTGTATCCACAATGCCATATTTTGATGTGGCTTTCCCAGGTTTGGCAGTAAGAGAAACTGAGAGCTGGCCTACCACTTCTTGTTTCTCTAAACTAAATATTTTTAGAAGAAAATTACTTGGCACCCTGTAATTGAAAATTACCCCTTTCTTCCTCACATCTTGAACAAGATCACAGCTTACTGACTTGAGGATCTGCTGGCCAGTGTGTGATTGCCTGGAGTGTTGTATGTAAGACATGGGAGGTAACTGTCCTGCTCTACTCAGTACTGAGAGGCCCCAAGCTGGAGTACTCTGTTCAGTTCTGGGCACCACAATTTAGGAAGGATGTGGACAAATTGAGAAGAGTCCCAAGGAAAGCAACAAAAATAATAAAAGGTTTAGAAAACCTGACCTATGAGGAAAGGTTAAAAAAACTGGGCATGTTTAGTCTCGAGAAAAGGGGACCTGAGAGGGGACCTGATAGCAGTCTTCAAATATGTTAAGGGTTGTTTCAAAGAGGATAGTGATCAATTGTTCTCCATGTCCACGTTAGGATATAGATATTCAGGCCTGTCTGCAAAGGCCTATAATTTAAGAATTTAGGTGTATTCTTATCACTTAGCTAGTTATAGAGGTATAAAAGAAAGAATCAAAATCACTGTCTGTGTAATGGCCTTCTCTTACTGTGATAGGCTAAGGCCTTCAGCTAAGATGTAGTTAGGCAGCCATAAGCTGGGAAGTATGTATGGTCACATCCTCGCATTCCAAACTAGTCACATTGAAATAAGGTGCTATTGGGCTGTTAGGAATACAATCCTGTCCTGATGTTCCTATCATCTCCAGAGAAAGGGAAGAGCCTAGAAGATGTAAAAGGAAACTTAGTTTGATTGCATCCTGTCTGGCAAGAACTCACTTATCAATAGACACAACTGGAGAACCCTTATGTCTGTATAGATGTAGTTGTAAAATCCTCACTTCTGTATTGTTTTGTATGTTTATTTGCATGGTCTTTCTCTGGTTCTGTAATTGTTTCTGTCTACTGTATAATTAATTTTGTTGGGTGTAAACCAATTAAGGTGGTGGGGTATAATTGGTTAAATAACCAAGTTACAATATGTTAGGATTGGTTAGTTAAATTTCAGTAAAATGATTGGTTAAGGAATAGCTAAGCAAAACTCAGGTTTTGCTATATAGTCTGAAGTCAATCAGGAAGTGTGGGGTGTGGGGGACTGGGAATGGAGGAACTGAGATCATGTTTTGCTAAAGTGGGAAATGGGAACAGGGGATAGGAACAGGGACACAGGCAAGGCTCTGTGGTGTCAGAGCTGGGAAGGGGGACACTAAGGAAGGAAACTGGAATCATGCTTGCTGGAAGTTCACCCTAATAAACATCAAATTGTTTGTGCCTTTGGACTTCGGGTATTGTTGCTCTCTGTTCATGCAAGAAGGACCAGGGAAGTGGGAGGGTGAAGGAATAAGCCCCCTAACAGTCCACTGAAGGTAGAACTTTAAGTAATTGGCTTAATCTGCAGCAAGGGAGATTTAGGTTAGGTATTAGGAAAAACTTTCTAACTCTAAGGATAGTTAAGCTCTGGAATAGGCTTCCAAAGGAGGCTATGGAGTCTCCTTTAGTTGAAGCTTTTTAAAAACAAGTTGGACAAACACCGGCCACGGATAGTCTAGGTTTACTTGGTCCTGCCACAGCACAGTGGGCTGGACTTGATGACTTCTTAAAGATCCTTCCAGCCCTACATCTCTATGACTCTTCCTGGCAGCCCTAGTAAAGGAATCCTCTGTTGTATCCTAAACATTATACCATAGTGGGAACCCACCTAGGGCTAGAGCCTAGTGCTTAAAGCACCTAGAGCATTTGTTTCTGTGTCTATGCTACACCCAGTATGCTGTGCTACACCAGATCTCAACGGGGAGTGGTGCAATGGTGACAGAGGAGGGATCCCATTAATAGCCCAAGAGACAAAAGAAAACAGTGTAAGTTTCAAGATACTGACTGAAATGAGACAGAGGTTATGTGCCTCAGGTGGGGGAAAGCAACAGCCTACCTTCAACCTCAAGGCTTTCGATGGAGTGGTGTACCAAAACCTTCATTTTTTCCCCCTGACAGAGCATCCTTTTGGTGAAGCTGCTGTTAAGCAAGGATCTGGGGTCTACCTGCAGAGACCAAATGTCATCCTTCTCCATGGAGGGTGAGACTCTGGACAGCAGGGACAGATTAGGGACCTGCAGACTGCAGCAAGCTCCAGTTGCTGCATCACATAATGTTAGAACAAAATCAATATAATTGTTAAATCTACATTCTCACTGCCATACACCACCATCTGGTAACAAGAATGGATGGATTTGAGATCACCCATGCAGAATTTTCACAGCAGTTCCAGAGACCTGCACTGCACATACACTGCCAGAAAGGATGAACAGCATGAAACCACCACCAGAATTAAGGTTTGGGGGCAATGTGCAGGAATCGCAAACAGGCTTGCAGATGATTGCAGTGGATGCAGACACAACAGACAGTACCAGGGAAGTGAACTTATAATTAGCTGTATCTGGTGCAGAAGAGTTAGATATCTTTAATAGTTTCCAGCTCTCTCCTGGTGACAGCAATAGTTTGATAAGGATAGTTTGAAGCTTATTGTATACCCAGGAATGAAGAAACTGATGAAAGAGGTCTCTTTCATGAGTGAAACAAAGCGTGCGCGCGCGCACACACACACACACACACACACACACACAAAATTCAGGAATATGTTAGAGGGTTGAAGCAAAAGAGGCAGTTTTGCAATTTTGGCTCCTTAAGAGAATCCCTGATTAGGGAAGGCTTGTGACAAGCTGCAGAAATAAGAAAATGTGTGAGATAACTTTAGAAAAAGCCATGCAGATCTGAAAAGTGGCAGACCAGAAGAAAAAGGCCTATTGATGTCCATCTATTTGTCAATGCAAGATTGTTCCTTACGTTACCATTTGGAACAACATTGCCTAACAAGCACATCTTAAAGCCTTTATTATTTTTTCCACTGAAGTTAATGGATCTACTCCTGCTTACATTTAGGCACATGGCTAACTACTTTTGCTGAATTAGGTCCCCCGGTATTAAAGATTATGAGTTGCAAAAGTATGGGTGAAATGGGATGAACTCACCTTTCCGCAGATAGCTACTCTAGTATGGGTGGTAAGTTGTTTTTAAAAAAAGCAAGGGAGGACCTTTTCAAAGTTTTTGGCATATTTTAATATTTTCACATTAGTTTTAATTGAATCCTCTGAGATGCCCAGAACCACTTCGGCAACTGGGAAACAAACAAAGTATGATAAATAACGTAGCTGAGTAGTGATATCTTCTGTGAATAATGATATGGTGTAAATAGCATCATTATTCAGTTAATCCTAACATTTTAGAAGATTGGAGTATGTGTTTCAAATTACCATGCCTGCCTTTTGAACAATCCTTAAGACCAAAATGAAGATAAAAAAATAAAAAACAAGGAACAGTTGCCACAGATCAGGGCAACTGCACCTGTATTTCCCCTCAGTGGTTCACAAAGGCCCCCACTCTCCAGTTCCAGCTTCCTGGCCATTGCCTTTCTGAGCGGAGACCTGCATCTCTCTCCCTTCTGACTGATGTATTCCCAGGTGGCACAGTTCCCTGCCTTCACTGTATATTTCCCAGCACAGACAGGTTGCCCAAGGACACCAGCTTGCTTTCTCTTCAGAGACTGATAATAGTGTCAACAATTGTAAGTTACCACATATCACTTCCTGTGCAAGCCTACTTTATTCTCAAGATAAAGAAGAATTACAGAGAAAACATCTTAAAAACAATGAAAGAATCTACATGCAGCCTAATACACTTATGAGAATTAACCCCAACCCTAACATGGATTCTAGAGGCACAGTTCTTCCAATTCTAACCTAAGAATTGAGGCTCTCTGCAGACCAGAGGGCCTGTCCATTTGCTGGATCAGGAAGGCCATGAGCCAGTTTAAAAGTATTTATCCCCAAACCCAAGCTTTGTCTGTTTGTCCCTAGAGAATCTGGTTGACACCAGTATATGCGTATCTTTCCACAGGCTAGTTTTTCCTGAGATATTACAACCTGAAACTCCCTGCTGTTTGTTCTCCTACTTCCCCTTCCATGGAAATACTATAGTGCCACAATAACAAATACACAACTACATTTTTAATACAATGACCCCTCAAGGTATTTACCTAATTCAATAAAGTTTAACTTAATTCAATAAAGTTCATTCAGGATATTGCAGGAAATTGTCAGTCCATCACAATGTTGTCACATTGTTTTTAAATTTCTAGGAAAACAGCATTTCATATGGATTTGAACAGTACCCTGAAGTGTTTGTAAATGATCATTGCAGCATTATGCTAATGGGTGAGAACTGGAAAGTTGAACTGGCCAGTCAGTTTCAGTGAAATGCAAAAAGTAAAGAGCCAGTTCAAATAGTGAAAAGGAAATACAGACATTTTAAAGTCTAAAATTTTTATTATCTTAGGCATTATTAGTAACCCAGGTGGGATTTGTTTTCACTTAAGCATATCCTTTTTCATTTAAATGGAATATGTAAATTACCAAACATTACTGATTTTTTTAATTCTACATATAGATTGAGGTTTGGAATGTGCATGAAAAGCAAGTAACCAGATTGCAGGAAATGGGAGGCTTCTGAAACACTTAAGAGTACCCCTCAGAAAGAATAGCAAAATAAATACTTTTCTATGACATAGGTACCACTGTGATGAAACCTACTCTTGGGGGTGGAAGAATAGCTGCTGTTCAATAAGACAACAGAAAGGAGATTGGTGTAAAGGACAGACAGTCTGGTTCTGCTCCCACTGAATCAGTGGCAAATCTCCATTGATTCCAAGGGGAGAAAGTTCAGGTTCTAACAGCCAAGAAAGGAGTAACCCAGATATTCTACAATTTATACTGAAATACATGACTCAGGAGCACTAAGTGATTATTTGGTTTTCTCTCTTTTGCCCTTGAAAATTTGAAGAGCCTTCATAATAAGAAAGGTTGCTTCCCCCTCTTTATTTATTCTTGAGAGATTAAAAATTAGACATGAATGTTAAACTCCTGCCGGTTTAATGAGTATTGATACCAAATAATTGACATTTGTTCATGAAGATACTAATGCATCTTTCAGTAGAATACTTTAAAACAAAGCTTAAATGTGAATTTCTCTAAGGAAAAACCCTATAAAATGTATGAGAGATGAAACCAATAAGTTTCTATACAAATTCAATAGAATTCTATAGAAATTACTCTAATAACCTACAGGGATTGATTCTTATTATACTTTACACCACTATTGTAGTGCAAAGGGCTTTTAAAATGTGATTTTCTTTTACCCACACTTTAACCCATCTTTATATTACCAGAGTGGTCTAAATTAGCCTTAATGTAAATAAAAATTAGGTCCATAAAATTTAATCAGGAATGATATTTTCATATAGCTTTATAAAAAAAATCCTATAGATTGTTCAAAAACATATTGAAATCTTATTTTTTTGTATTAATACCTACAAAAGTTTTCCATAAAGGTCTGTTGTAATACTAACCTCATCTGGCCGCTCTATTCAGGGAAGTCCTATGACTTGTGTAATCCATGACATCAGATTAGATGATCACAGTAGTCCCTTCTGGCTTTAAAAAAAATCTATGATTAATTTGCTCCCTCTGAATTAATACTGTTTTTAAATGGATATAATTTAGATAATGTCATTTTTGTTTGGGAATTATGAAAATGGAGTGATGTTTGGGAATACCTATTAGTAATTTAGGGTAAAATACATTACAGAGTTGTTGTACTAGAGGACTACATACTGTTACTTGTGTAGGCTGAACTGTTCACCCAGCCAGACCCCTCGCCCCCACTATGGTCCAGCCCCTTGACCTCCATCTCTGTATCCTGAGTGCCCAAATGGATATACTGCTGAGGATGGGGAAGTGAGGAGGCTGGCTGGATTGGGAGTGAGAGGCCCTGGTGAGGGTGGAGCTGGTCAGAGTAGGGAGACAAATGGCCTGTCTAATTGGGGGCCTGGTTGGAGCGGGGAGATGAGATTTCCCCCTGCAGGAGGCAGTCAGAATTGGGCGGGGGAGGGATGAGAGGCTTCCAGCAGCCTGATTTCCACTAAAACTAGGCCACAGCATGCTAATTTGGTGGCACTGTAGGCAGAGGAAATTCTCCAGCACCCTAACCTTGAGGTTCGTTGCCTCAATCCTGTATCCTGAGTCTGAAAATGGTGATTTTAGTGGAAAACTGGAGAAGCCTGATTTCCAATTTCCCCCAAAATCAATAGGGTTCTGCCCATTGATGCTATGAACAGTCTGTGAAATTTTTGAATTGCTCAGATATATTTAATTTATTGCATGACAGACAGATATGCTGTGGAGTTGCAAGTAGGGCCTTGTTTCACTCAGCCAATTATTCCAAAACCAGGCATTATACATAGGGCCCTACTAAATTCACACCCATTAAAAATGCATCACGGACTGTGAAATCTGTCTTTTATGTGCTTTTACCCTGTACTATACAGATTTCACAGGGGAGACCAGCATTTCTCAAAGTGAGGGTCCTGACCCAAAAAGGGGTTGGTGGGGTTTGCAAAGTTATTGTAGAGGGGTCATGGTATTGCCACCCTTACTTCTGTGCTGCTTTCAGAGTTGGATGGCTTGAGAGCAGCAGCTGCTGGTCAGTGCCCAGCTCTGAAGGCAATGCCCTGCTAGCAGCAGCGCAGAAGTAAGGGTGGCAATTCATACCATGCCACCCTTGCTTCTGTGCTGCTGCCTTCAGGGCTGGGTGGCTGAAGAGTGGAGGCTGCTGGCCGATGGCCCAGCTCCAAAGAAAGCAGCGCAGAAGTAGGGGTAGCAATACCATACCATGGTATCGTTATTTCTGTGTTCAGAGCTGGGCTCTCAGCCAACAGCTGCTGCTCTCCGGCCAACCAACTCTGCTGGCAGCAGCTCTGTCTTCAGAGGCACAGAAGTAAGGGTGGCAATACCAAGACCCCCCCTACAATAACCTTGTAACCCCTTCACAACTCCCTTTTGGGTCAGGACTCCTACAGTTACAGCACCAGGAATATTTCAGATTTAAATACACTTCTACCCTGATATCATGCGGTCTCAGGAGCCAAAAATTCTCACCGCCTTATAGGTGAGACCACATTATATCGGGTACAGCCTAGTACGGTGTACCAGACAGGACCAGCTTCCCCGGTGGTGATTTAAAGGGCTTGGTGCTCCAGTCATGATGGTGAACCCAGGCCCTTTAAATCACGGCTGGAGCTCCAGCAGTGGGGCTCAGACAGGGATTTAAAGGGCCCAGGGCTCCCCACAACAGCCAGAGTCTCTGGCCCTTTAAATCCCTGCCTGAGCCCCTTCACTTAACATATCTAAGGAGGAGTAGATCTAAGGCTAAAGTTTAATACTACGGGTCGGGATTAAAATAATCTTGATGGAACACAGAACAGATACAAAAACACTAGGGGCTGTCCTCTCACAGCAGTCAGTGGGAAAAGAAACATTGGGTTAGAGCAGTGGTTCTCAAACTGGGGTTTGTGAACCCTTGGGTGTTCGCAAAATGTTACAGGGGTTCTCAGGAAAAGGTTCTCAGGAAAATATTCCCTAATGGTGGTCAGAGCTGTCCTTAGGAATCCCAGAGCCTCTGGACTTCCAAGAGCTAAGCAGATCAAAGCAAGCATCTCTATCACACTGAGATTTAAACGTCAAGACTCCTTATAAGAAATGGAGAGGGAGCTGGATATTTTTTTGCTGTTTTTAAAATTAAATAGGCAGCTAGTATTCTTTTTAAACTTATTATGAAGAACAAGTTTAAGCTTTGTTGTAACATGCCTTGTTTGCCTGGACTGCTCAAGACCTGACTGCTTGTGTTGGAGGAACTCTTTGAGTTGGCTTCTTAAATACCTTCATGCTGTTTCAGGTTTGATGCTCCTTGATGAAACATAGGAGCCTTGTCTTATAACAGGCTTATTCAAAGTGATACAAACTACAAAAGTGAGTGTTGCCATTTTCATAATGTAATAAAAATACTGTAATAAATATTTAATAGTAGGTAACAAGCATCTCATAAAAAACTGTATTTTCAAGCTCACTGCTTTTATAATTTATACTCAGGTAAAGGAGCAAATCCCTGGAAATAGTCATTTTTAAGAGGGGGTTTGGGACTTGACCTTTTCAATGAAAGGGCCGAAGGAATGGGCGGGCTGCTCTGTAAAGCCAGTAACACCCAAGTGAGTCTGTCCAGGGTGCTGAAGTCTTTCCAGCTCCCGTTCTGACACGCCTACCCCTTCCGCTTGTCCGGCCACCTCTGCTGTCAGCAACAACCCCAGGGGCTGCGGCATCAAACCGGAGAAGCATCAGGGTGGGAAGATGCCGCTGGCGGGAACCATTCCCGGCTGCCGGGGGTAACGCAGCGCTGCCCCCGCCCCACTGACTCACCTCAGCAGCGCCTGTGAGGAGGTGGCGAGGCGGGAAGCAGAGCGCCCGGCCTCGCAGCTCCTTCCCCCGGCCGGCAGCGCCAGCCACCGCCTCAGCCCCGGAGCCGGAGGGCGTTCGCTCAGGGGCACTGGCTCGCCGGTGTCGCTGGCTGAGCCTGGGGCTGAAGGGGCGGCGGCGGGATGGACGCGGATTACCCCGCCTTCGAGACCCCGCTCTGCGGCGAGCTCAAGCGCTTCTGCCGCACGGTCCGGGAGACCTACAAGGAGATCAGCGAGGACCTGACCCCCTACAAGGATGATCGCTACTACCGGTAAGGGCTGGGGAGCGGCCAGCGCTGCGCCCACCCCCCGCAGGGAAGCACGGAAGGGCTGGGGTTGGGCTCCGGGGGCGGCCAGGCTCTTGCCGAGCTGCTTTGCAGCTACAGCCCCCCGGGGGCGGGGAGCGTTGGTTCTGCTTAGCGGGGGAACCCGAACGCAATCCCAAATTGCCTTCAGCCGATTAAATACGTGCACGCCCCCCGCCAGCTGGCCTGCCCGGGCGGGGCCTGGAAGGACGTTTGCAGGCAGCTTGGCTAGGACAAGAGGGGCTTTTAGGAGCGCCAGGTTCTACCGTGGCTGTGTTAAGCAAGGAAGGCTGTCGGGCCTCTACTGCCACATCTGCGTCGGGAGTTGATGGGGCTGGGTGATGTTTAGTCAGGAATCATGGCGGCGGTAACCTTCTAGGCTAGGTTGCTTAGTGGCCGTTTGGTCCGGGTAGCTGAAGGAGAAAAGGCCATTTTAAATAGAGCACTGGAAAGTTGGGAGGGGTTTGCAAAGAGGCTCATCCTCTTGCAAGTCCATAGGGTGAATAGGCTGACAGGAAAGGTGCTGCCTCTCCAGGATCTCTCTGGTTCTACTGTATATGAATAAGTTCCTTCTACCTTCCTTCCAAAAAGATTCCAGGCCATTTTATTTCCTTGATTGCTGTGGAATAATTTATCTTCCATGACATGGAAGCACCTGATAAAGACCTTTGGTGATTGTGGGGGAAAAAACATAGGTCAGGTTTTTTCACTGACCCCAAAACAAATTAATCATCCCCTAATATGGAACCATCTGCAGTAAGAGTCTATCTACCAGAACCACCGAGAATTGGCCTTTGTCTAAAACTACCAATGCTGTAATCTCACTAATAAAACCTAAACAGAGATTTCCATAACACAGAAAGATGGATCCAAGCTTCCCAGGATCTTGAGCACTCAGGACAATATAAAAGAGGTTCCCTACTATTGTGAACTAGTCTGTTATCTCTCCTTGAAAAGTGCTTTCTAGGAAAACCTCTGTGCAGAAGTTCCATCACCTGTTTCTCTGCTTTAAGTAGTATAAACTATTATATAATAGCTCTTTCTAGCCTATGCTTATCCCTATTGTATCTGAGCACAGTATGTGACTACATCCATTTAAATATTTGTACACAATGCACCAGATCCTCAGCTGGAGGTAAATCAGCATGGATCCTTTGACTTCAGTGGTACTGCACCCATTTTCACCAGCCAAGGATCGGGCCCATTCTATTTAAATTGTCACTACATCCACAGCAGCAAGAGCTATTGAAAGCAGTACCAATGTCTGATAACTTGGCACCATCGATGTAGCCTGGCAGGATTTCATATAGCTGCATTTTTCCCCAACAAAACAGTGGCTCGTTATTCCAAAACCCGGTTCTGGAAAATAATTGGAAATGGGGCAGAGGAAGGGGGGCAAACATGTCAACACTATAATTGTTACGTTAGTGTGTTGTCTGTGGCAATATAGTGCATATATTTAGACTCCAACTGCTGGTTCTGCTAGGTTTTTTGATGTGAGGCTCCTGATGGTCACTGTCTTGCAACTTGTGTGATCACTTCTACTTGTGCAAAGTGAATACAATGTGGCTGTAAAAAGCTACCAGTCTGATTTGCAAAGGGGTAGATGAATATAGAATGTATGAGACAATGGGGATTTGGGCCTAGGGATAACAAATATGTGATATGAATAGAGCCTGAGAGATGGCAGCTTCCATCCAGCAGCTGTGCTGCTTTGTTTTCAGTAGGAAACAGCAGCTCTCCAATATAAACTCTCTTTAACCCCGTTTTGACCAACAGTACGTAGTAAGGGGCTTTCAATACTACATAGCAGAGACTATATTGGAATGGCCCAAATGTAGCTGTAGAAATAATCCTGGGCTGCCATTTTCCAGTGCCATCATCTCCTGACAGTAGCAGCTGTAAATGCTTGCACTGCTTGCTGTAGAACCAGTGGGATGAAAGATGCTATAGAAATGTAAAATGTTATGCTGTTACCTTTGTGGTTGACAGAGAAATAGCTTTCTGAATCAAGAATGATGCTGTGGGTTCTGCTGGTATTAGCTTTTCCAGAATAACGCAGCTGTACATTGCCTCTGAGGAAGCTGGGGCTTTAGTTCATTCAGGGCTCCTAGCCACATAAGTCTGCAGATCAAGAATACCTGTCAATTTCAAATCTTCCACATAAAAATGTATTCCCACTTGGTAAATATGGAAGGGGAGGCAGCATGGTCCAGTGTACATGGCACTGCACTAAGGACCTGGCTCTGTCACTGACCTACTGTGTGACTTTAGGCAAGTCACTTTACCCCATCTGTGTTTCAGTTTCCCCATCTGTAAAATATGGATAATTATACTTTGTCTCCTTTGCAAAGGATGTTGAGATCTATGGATGACTTGGGCTAAGTATTGTTACATTTATTGCTGAACTACTGGGTTTACATATACTGTTTTTATCCACTATATATCTAGCAGTCCATTGTGCATGGCACTTTTCTCTTTTAGTTTCTTTAGATTCAGCTTGCTTAACGAACTTTCATGAAACTCTTGCCCCCCAGACTAATTAGGGGAGGCGGAGGAAATTCAGAAGTCTTAAGCCTAGGTTTCTATATCATGCTGCATGGGGCTAAAAATGTAAATGTTAGCAAGTTAGTTTTGCCCAACTAATATGTATTTTGATTGTGCAACTGCATGGAGCCACTGACCACTGTGACCTAAGTCACTTGCACCATACTGGGGTGGAGACAAAACAATCAGCCACCTCCCAGGGCAATGAAGTTACAGCTGTGTCTAGACGGGAAGCTCTTGAGGGCAAGCAATGCATTTTACTATATGCTTGTAAAGTACCATGTACATTTACAACATTAGGTATGTGATACTTAATAATATTGTAAATAATATAATTGGTATCACCTCTCATGGTATTTATAGAGACCTACTATACTTAGGCAGGGGCGGCTCTAGGTATTTTGCCGCCCCGAGCACAGCAGGCAGGCTGCCTTCGGCGGCTTGCCTGTGGGAGGTCCCCGGTCCCGCAGATTCGGCAGCAGCCTGCGGGAAGTCCGCCGAAGCCGCGAGACCAGCGGACCCTCCACAGGCATGCCGCCGAAGGCAGCCTGCCTGCCACCCTCGCGGCAACCCGCAGAACGCCCCATGCGGCTTGCTGCCCCAAGCATGCACTTGGCGTGCCGGTGCCTGGAGCCGCCCCTGTACCTAGGGCCAGGTTTGCCAGAGAATGCTCAGTGCACTGGGGGAAGGAGGAGAAGATTGGTGGCTTACCATCATGTTTCCTTCTTCTCAATCTTGGAGACTGATGTGAGCCATACTGGCCTCCACACAAGTTAGAGCAGCTTTAGGTTTGCTCTAACTGATGCCAATGAATAATGGTTCTCAAGAAGCCATTCCCCCTTCCACCCTGGCATACTCCTTCTTGACCTTGGAATACCAGTGATGCCAGGTAGGAAGGCAGGGGCATAGCAACTGATGTACAGCTGGTACTTGAAGATTCCCCTATACTAGGAGGACCCTCTGCTGCTAACTAAAGCCAGCTTTAGGGCTTCCCGTAATGCATTGGGGATTTAGTAGAGGCTCTACATTTGTGCCCACTTAGAAAATCTCAACCATTATGTATGTTCAAAGCCAACTAGGAGACAGCCTCCCAAGAGAACTTCTGTTAATTTCAGTGGGTGTTGAACAGCTAAATCCCATAGATGGTTTTGAAAATCCCAACTTTCATGACTAAATTTTGAAAGGGAATTTATAAGTTAACTTGGATGGCTGTTTGGAGGAAATGGGAGAACCACCATGCTTCAGATGGTAGTGTAGTGGCCAAATTATGCAACTCCACTGATGTCACAGCAGATCTATAGCTAAAAGTAGCATTTGGCTTGATACTGAAAATCAATAATTCTAGGCGACATGCACTCATCATTATTGCCTAACCACCTTAGAAAGAGAAGTTCTGTATTCCAAGTGCTCTCCCGATGCTGAGCTTTGTAATAATACCCAGAGATTAAGATAAATGACCTATAGTGAGATTGCAATATTTTTTTCTTTTTTAAATAAGACATCATTCTGTCCATCAAAAAGCAGTAGGCTCGTATGTGACAGTTGTAGTTCATTCATTATTATACTTAATGTAAAATGTGTCTTATATATGTAATGAAATAAAGAATGAATTATAGTTAGACTTGGACCATTGGTTATTGTTAAGGTTGTGCAACACTTCCCAGTATAAGAACCTATTTTCAGTTGCTTATAACTTGCCAAATATCAACCATTTGGGAAAATCTCAGTCAAAATGATTCAGCTGTTTTTGAGACTAAGGTTAGGCTCATCTATGACAAAAAGGCTCCCCCCTGGCAAATCTGAAGTCCCTATGCCAAAGCGTGGAGGTGCTAGAACTTCTCAAAGTAAAGGTGGCTGGGTTGGGTTCCCAGCTATGCGACATACTTCTTCTGTGACCTTATGCAAATCACTTAATCTGTCTGTGATTTATCCCCTTCTATAAAATAACAATAACATTTCCCTGTCTTTCAGGGGTATTGCAAGTATAAATCAATTAATGTTTGTGTGATACTGAAGGTGTACATAAATGAATCATAAAGGCTATGACTGTGGAGCTTCTCTTCCCAACACAGTAAACATGCTCACAGATATTTTAAACATATTGTTCCATCACTTTCTTATCTCCAAGGTAGAAGGACTTGTTGAAAAATCTCAAAGGGAGTGGGAGCTGCAAGGCTGCATATTCCTGACCTAGTTATTTGAAAGTGTTATTTAGCAGTGCCATCCCAACAAAGGCCTATTCTGGGTCAGAAATAATCTCCTAGATCATTCTGAGTCCTCAGATCCTTATTCTGTGTTTTGGACTATCTATTTTTGTCCATTAAAATTCACAAAGGTGTTCCCTCACTTATTCTGTATTCCCAAATACTTATTCTGGGTAAAATTGAATCACTTCTTTTAATTGTATTCAAAATTATATCAACAGCAGAAGACAACTAAATAATCAACAATGCCATAAATCATAGTTCTAATTGCCTGTACAAATATCTACATTATTGGTCAAATTCATCCCTGGTATATTTCCACTGAGTTCAGTGGAGTTACCGTAGGGATGAACTGGGTCCCACATGTCTGTAATAATCTAAATCACACAGGCAGACAACTTAATATATAATGCTATCAATGATAAGGATGACCATAACATAAACACTACACCGTGTAAGTAAACTGGCACAGGAAGTACTGGGCTTGTTTAAAAGATGTGATAAGCCTTTATTATACACTAGCTTGTGCTGCCTGAACCATCTATGAATTGTTAGTGTAATGCACGGGGTTCATCCTGAGATGAACTATCCTATGTAGATGATAAACCTCAAAGCTGGGGAGTACTTTGAACTTTCTCCTGGCATAGACAGCAGACTGACATTTTATTAATATATTACTAGATACTTGCTATTATTAAAAGCAAAGAGTAGTATGAAACATAGTTTATCAAATCCCTAAACTCACCCTATCTACTCCCATGCCTCTCTGCTCAGTGGGTCTTTGACAGCCTTTGCTGTCCAGTCTCTCAGAAGACTCAACAGATAAGCATTGACATTTGTGCAAATGATTGTTCATAAAGCAATAGTATATGCAATATTGTTATATTTTTAGTAGTGTGTTTAAAGCAATAGATAGGCTTTAATTTGCAACTACTTGTAATCTGACTAGATTCTCTGTAACATGGCACATTAAAAACATTTTCACCTCCTGTACAGGGAAGCTGGTCCCAATGTAACAACAGTGTTGACACTATCTTACTATTGAAAGAGCTATTCAAAACTCATTCAAAAAACAGGATGCTGTCTCTAAGGTGAAGTGATGCTTCCATGAACTAAACACACAAAGACTCAAAATATAAGATGTGTCAGTCCTATACCTTAGATCAGAGGTGGGAAAACTATGGCCCGCAGGCCACATTCGGCCTGCAGGACTATCCTGCCCGGCCTCTGAGCTTCCGGCCGGGGACACTAGCCCCTGACCTCTCCCCTGCTGTCCCCGGTCCCCTGCAGCCTCAGATTGCTGCGCTACCAGGGCTCTGGTCTGCTGCTCCTGCTGGGCAATGCGGCAGTGTGGCTGTGAGCACTTGCTCCTCTGAGTGGCATGGTAAGGGGGCAGGGGATCCCAGGGGGCAGTCAGGGGACAGGGAGTGAGGGGGCTGGGTAGGGGTGGAGTTACGGGGGGCGGTTAGGGATGTGAGGTCCAGGAGGTCAGGGGACAAGGATTGGTGGGGGAGTTGGATGGGTCAGGGGCTATGAGGGGGGCGGAAAGTGGAAGGGGGAGCCTTCACTACCCAGCCCTCCATACAGTTTCACAACCTCAATGTGGCCCTCGTCCCAAAAAGTTTGCCCACCCCTGCCTTAGATGAATAGGTTTGATTCAACCTTGAAAACACTTGGCTTTTTGCTTTCTAAATATATCGTTAATTTTAATGCAATAGCTCATGCCATTAATCCCTAACTTTCACCAGCAATACAAGTGGATGCTACTTGAAAGCTGATAGGCAAAACTCAACAGGTGTGTTCAGTGCCAGTTTGCAGCAGCAGATAAATATTATACAGAATCTGACTCAAAAGATGGTAGGTAAATCTTATCCTGCCAGTTCTGAGGAATGACGACGATGAAGGCTGCATCAGGACTTGTTCAATATATCTCTGTCCTGACCTTCAAGACTCTCTGTTACTACATTTCTGTGCCTCTCCTGAAAACACAAAGCCTATGATGTTAGATTGCTGTGTAATTTTGTGATATGGAAAATGTCCCCTCGCAATCAGAATGAGATAATCAAACTCATTTTACTTGTGGCCCCAGCCAGTTTCAAACCCAGATTTTTACAGTAGAAAAGCAAGTGCATTTAATGTACTTTGTCACCTAGCCTGCACTCAGTTACCCTATTGTAAAAAAGGTATGCATGGGCAACTCTCATTGCCTAATGTTCTATAGTGCCATATGGGAGATCTGGTTTTAACTTCCAGTCCTGACCACATTTGCTTAAATGGCAAAACTTCCATTGTTTTCTACAGGATCAGGATTTCACTTGTAGTCTTTAATTTGCTAGCCAGTTAGGGTACATCTACGTGGCAAGCAGAAACTCGCAACAGCAAGTCTCAGAGCCTGGTCTACAAACTCAGGCTGGTGCTATTGCACTAAAAATAGCAGTAGATGTTTGGACTCGGGCTGGAGTTCAGGCTCTGAAGCTCACCCCCTCTCCTTAAGCTTCAAAACCTGAGCTTCACCAGAGATTGAATGTCTACACTGCTATTTTTAGTGACATAGTGTGAGGCCAGGTCTGTAGACTGCTCTCTGAGACTTGATGCCATGAGTTTTTTGCTTGCTGTGTAGATGTACCCTTAAGTTCTTGGAGTACTGTCAAGATCCTGGAGAGGTAGGAATGTCTCATATCATTTAAACACAAGTGACTCAATCCTCAGTTGTTCTGTTTGGTGAGCATCTGGGAAAAAGGACTACCCGTGTAAATGAAAGAGGCACATGATTATTTGCAGAATTGGGGCTTTAGTCTGTAAAATCAGTCCTGCCAGATGTAGCAGGAATTCCAGATGTTACTTTGGTACTCGCTTCAATAAAAAAAAAATTTTAAGAAGCAAAGTAGCTTCAGAAAGGTGTAAGTATAAGGGGTCCGTCTGCTGGCTTAGTTCCTGACAGAGCCAAGTGCAGGGGCAATTTCAAAAGCTAGAGAAGGCTTAGAGTGTCATATATGTGACACTCTTAATTCTGGAGAGGTGGTAGGCTCAGCTTGCATCACTCTGCAGTGCCTCCAGCAGCCAGTTCCTGGAGCGGAATTTAGAGCAGTTACAAGAAGCTCTTTGTCCTGTAGAACAGCTTTGGCAACTTTCTAACATATAGTGCATAGCAGTGTAGGGAGTATGATAAAAAGAGGCATGTGGTGTTTTAAGTAAGTTATATAACATCAAAGTGTGCAGTATGCCAGGTCTTGATCCAATTCCCATTGATGTCACTCCTCTACTTGGGTCTGCCACTGACAAACCATCTAAGCAGTGAGCTCTTAGATATTACTACTGACATGCCTCAGGTGCCTTGTGAGACATGATGCTTAAGCTCAAAGGCCGTTGATTTTCCACTGACTTCACTGAGGCAAGCTCAGGCTCTTAAACAGCTAAACCTTTTCTAGTGTTTTTTATAGATAGCACAGATCTAAATCAGCATGGTATTACTCCAGTTGTCAGCTGGTGTAACTCTGTAAAAATCAATGGATTTCCACTGGTATGAGCCTGGAGTAACACAATGCTGAGTCAAGCACTACATATTTAATAATAGCTAAACTATTCTCTTCTAACCTATTTTTAAAATAACATTGGAGCAGAGATAATTAGGAACATACATGTGGAAATATAAATGATTAAGAATTCTGTTTGAGTACTTTAAACAGCCCTGTTGTTTTATTCTAAAACGTCATTACTCTGTGCAGTTAACAGTTTAAAATAGGATCATGAGCCGAGAGGGGGAAATCTTGGAGGTCAGCTAATAGACCAATACATCTTCGCCTGTACTGCAATTGTTTAGTTGCATTCCTTGTGGTTATGTTTACTTAACACGCTTAAGAACTTGTCTATGCTTACAGTGCTACAGCTGCAAGCTCTAGTGCAGGGGTCGGCAGCCTTTCAGAAGCGGTATGCCAAGTCTTCATTTATTCACTCTAACTTAAGGTTTCGCGTGCCAGTCATACATTTTAACCTTTTTTAGTAGGTCTCTTTCTAGAAGTCTATAATATATAACTAAACTATTGTTGTATGTAAAGTAAATAAGGTTTCAAAACGTTGAAGCTAAATTTAATTTTAAATAAAGCTTCAACATTTAAAATGCAGAGCCCCCAGACTGGTGGCCAGGACCCAGGCAGTGTGAGTGCCACTGAAAAATCAGCTTGCGTGCCACCGGTTGCCTACCCCTGCTCTAGTGCTTAGCGAAGATGCTACATATACTGACAGGAAAGCTTCTCCCGTTGTCATCACAGGCGCTCCATCTTCCCCACAGGCGGCAGCTATGTCAATGGGCAAAGCCCTCCTCTCAACATAGCGCTGTTTACACCAGAAGTTAGGGTGCTATAACTGGATCACTCAAGGGTGTGGATTTTCCACAGGCCGGAGCGACATAATTATACTGACATATGTTTGCAGGGCAGACCATGGCTGAGTATATATAGATATCACTATCAGCCAGGTCTACGCTGCTAACTTATATTAGTATAACTACATAGCTTAGGGATGTGAAAAATTCACACTCCTGGGCCACGCAGTCATAATGACCTAATCCCTGATGTAAACAGCACTAGGTTGACAGGAGGGCTTCTCCTGGAGGTGGATTAACTACACTGAGGAGAGAAGCTCCCTCATGCGCATAGTAGCATCTGTGCTAACACTGTGCAGCTGCATTGTTGCAGCTTTAAGTGTAGGTCTGCTCTCAGCTTTGTTCTGGAGTTACAGTTTGAGGCTTGACCTTGATATACATAAGTTTGTAGCATAGAACTATGTTGCTTGGGGTGTGGAAAATCTGCAGTGCTGTAAGTGTAGACAACCCCAGCACTTGCTCCTGCTGGTAGGTCAGCATTACTGATGGGATGCTGTTAGCCCCCTGACAGCTGCTAGAAGAGAGTATCCCTTGATCATTAATGCTAATGTATGCAACCCCCACCACCATGCCTAGTACCCCAGGCACACATAGACAGTGGCGATACCCACCCCGGGACAGGTTGAGCTGTGTGTGCTGCTGCTGAGCCCACAGGTTCTGCTCTCAGTGCTGGCCTGTCTCTGTGCCCCCCGCTCTGCAGCCCTGTTCTGCTGTGTGCCCCGGAGTCCTGCTGCTTCTCGCGCTATGTGGACACCAGGGGCCCAGCCTGGCTGCAGCTCTAGGGGCTGCCACAGTACCAAGGCTGAGTGTGGCCCTGAGGCCATGGCACAACTCACAGCAGCTGAGAGCGGAGCGGCGCAAGTCCCAGCGCTGCAGGAGGCTGGACCCATATCCAGGAGGTTGCTGCGTGTGGGCACATGGTGGGGGTGGGGGTGGGGGCGGGGAAGCAACGGGCATGATTGCGGGTGAACAGGAACCTGCCCTTCTGTGCCTGGAGCCCCTGGGTGTGGGTGGAGCTGCAGCCACAGTAGGGTGACCAAATGTCTCAATTTCATAGGGACAGTCCCAATATTTGGGCTTTGTCTTATATAGGTGACTATTACCCCCACTGGATACCCACGCCGGGTGTCCAGTTTTTGACCAAAATGCCCTTTCGAAAAGAGACCCTAGTGGCTCTAGTCAGCACCGCTGACTGGGCTGTTAAAGGTCCAGTTGGCATGGCTGGTAGGCTCTTTACCTGGCTTTGCATGGCTCCCCAGAAGCAGCAGCATGTCCCTCCACTGCCCTGAACACTGGCTCCGCAGCTCCCATTGGCCAGGGACTGTGGCCAATGGGAGCTGCGGGGGTGGTGCCTGCGGGCAGAGATAGCGTGCACCACACGGAGCCGCCCCTATGCCTAGGAGCCAAGGGACATGTCACTGCTTCTGGGGAGCCCCCTGAGGGGTAAGCGCTGCCTGAAGCCCTCTCCCTGCACCCTCTCCTGTACCCCAATGCCAGCCATGAGCCCCCTCTCGCACTCTGAACCCCTCATTCCTGGCCCCACTCAGGAACCCACACCCCAGCCAGAGCCTTCACCCCTCCTGCACCCCCTGCCCCAGCCCAGTGAAAATGAGTGAGTGGGGTTGGGGAGAGCAAGCGGCAGAGGCAGGGGATAAACGGGGAGCGGGGTGTTGGGTTTTGTGCCACCCCTCCCGCCCCTAATTTTTCACACTTATCTGGTCACACTAGGCCTGAGGCATCGAGTTAAGTGGACCCGGTTTCCTACCCTTTAGTTCAAGTGGTGCCAACACCCGCGTGGCCCTGAGGTGATGGGTGGGGCTCGCTGATTGCCGCTGACATGGGCGGGCCAGGCCGGCGTCCCGCTGGCCGAGGGGGTGCGCATGGATGGATGGCGTAGAGTAATCACAGTGTAGTTTCCTGTCCCCGTCCGCCCCCCGTAGCCCGCTCGCGCCTCACTACCCCAGCAGGTGCGCACGGAGGACCTGTTCCCCCTCCCCCAGGAACAAGAGTCGGGCAAGACCCTCGGGGCTGTAGCGCTGTTACGTCTAGATGTCACGAGACAGATCGCGGCGTGACGTGGCGGTTGGATGACGCATACGGAAGCGCTGCGGCTGTCGCTGATTCTACCACGGGCGGTTGTGAGGCTGCGGCCCGTGCCCGAGTTTGTTACGGGAGGAGTAGGTGCCACCAGTGCGCATGCGGCTCGGAGATGGAGCTGTGAGTGGGGGGCGCAGGGAGGGGGTGTTTCGGGCTCCGGGCTGTGCCCAAGGCGGGCGGTCCCTCTGCCCGCCCCCACGATCCCCCCATCCTGGTCCTTACCCTGGGCGCTGGGTCCAGGTGTTGCCCCCCCGTCCCGTGAATGACCCTCCCCTTGCTGCACAGGTAGGCGGCGCTCCTGGACTTGAGCAGAGCCCCCCACCCCCAACACACGGGGGCGGGGGACTCGGGCAGGCCTGTCCTAGGGCCTGTGCCCTACGCAGGCCAGAGTAAATGTTCCCCACGGTCCCTTCTGGCCTTGTGCTCTGTGACCCTCCCTGTGGTGTGTCGTGCCCCCGCAGCCAGCCAGCCAGCCAGCCCGCCCCTGCTGCCGGCGCCCTGTGTGAGACAGTAACCGCGGGAGCGCGTTCAGCAGCCTCGCAGCTGGCTCCTGCGGGGACGTAGGGGGAAACCAGGTGACTAGCCGGCTCCCCGCGGGCCGTGGGGTAGGTAAGGAGTGTAGCCTTGGAAACGCTGTTTTAGCGCATTGCCTGTTTCAGTGCGAGCACCCTCCTTAATGTGTGTCCCCAGGCATCCCTCTAGAGGCTGTTTGCGACCTTGGGTGGGGGTGGCTCTTGTTCAGTGGGGCTGTGTGGTTGAGGAGAAGTTTTAAGTCCTGTTGGCCTGCTTGACAGGCAGTGAGAGGAGGTGCGATTGGGAGGGAGAAGGAGAAAAGCTGATGTGTTGGATGATTTAAGTTGTTGTCCCTTTAGCATTGTGTTTTTCAGTGCCTTGAAAGGTGTCCAGAGCCTTGGATGGGTGTCCTTTTGGTGTGGGGCTGTTTTTAGATAGAAATGAAAGGAAAAAGCATAGGAAACATCATTTAAATCAGATCAGGCATTGGACCTAACTTCTAGTTAAATAGTAACTTGATCCTCAAGGTCAGTGTTTCTCAACCTTTTTGATACCAGGGACTAGCTTGCTGCCTTCCTAAACCGTGTAGTTTCATGTCCCCGTCCGCCCCCCGTAGCCAGCTCGCTCTTCGGGGACTGGTGGCTGAGAAACACTGCCCAGGTGAATGCGGATCTCTTAGGAAGGCTGCTTTGGTTGAAGGGCCTGCCAAAGTGTTTGAAGATGTATTAGATGTGCAGTTATAGGTTAGTTTGCTGTTAAATTCTAAGGCGGTTCTGATTTTCCTGTTTACCTGCATATGCTGTTTTCTGTGTGCAGACTTTATTTGGGAATTAAGAGTAGAATGTTTGCTACTCTAGGCAAACTTGGAATGTCACAATCATGAATTACCAGGTTTGTATTAGAGGCAGTATAATGTTTAGCAATACTCGCTCATCTGGAGACAGGTCTTGATTTTGACAATCATATAACAAACATAGTGTTGAAAGCCTCTTTCCTTTGTTGAAGGATTTTGCATTATGTGTTTCAGGCCAGGTCTATGCTATAAACTTACATTGGTATAACTATCGCTCAGGGGTGCGAAAAATCCTTCTACCACCACCGACTCCGCAGCTCCCGTTCGCTGGGAATTATGGCCAATGGCAACTGTGGGGTCAGGCAGCATGCGGAGACCCACTGCCCCCCGGCCCAGGACCACAGGGACATGCCAGCCGCTTCTGGGAGCAGTGTGGGGTCAGGACAGTCGGGAGGGGAGCCTACCTTAGCCCTGCAGCACCGCCGAACTTTTAGCGGCTGGAGATCGCAATCGACTGGCGGAAGCTCTGGGATGGACCAGTCAGTCACGATCCATTTAACAGTGCAGAGAAACTACACAATGGTTTGGGGGAACGGTGAAGAACTCTGTACCCAATTAAAGTTCTAGAGATTATTGTAGACTGTAACTTATCTTATTTTGAATTTAGCTGAGGAGGAGGAGTTATTTCTACTCTTTTGAAAAATGCTGTAGAATGTTATTGATTTACAAGTCACTAGGATGTCTGTTTTTACCCCTTAAAGGAAAAATGGTACCTCCAAAGCTATTGTCTGCTCGCACTATGCTGAGCTAGCTGTAAGTTCAACCTTAATTTAAATTCCACAATGTAAACTTCTGAATTGCCAACACCGCTTCCTGTCAGCATGTAGGTACTCCTTAACGTGTTAATACTATTCAGCTACTAACATAGCCTGACTCTACTTGAGCTCCAGCAGCTTTACAGCAAATGTCTTTAGAGCTGGTTGATAGTGTTTATTATTAGATAATACATGTTTAGAAGGTGCCCCATGACCAAAGGCCTCTGGACCTCCAACACACAGAATATACAAAATAAGCAGCGAAAGTAAATTACACTTTTGTGGCAATGCAGAAAAGTAATTTTGAGCCCTGTAACCTGCAAAGTTTTTCAGATATCCTCCCCTCCACTTGTCTGGCAGGTTGATCTTAATGATAGTTGCCTGTTAGTATACATAACCTGCTGCATTATTATCCATAAATTCACGATCACCATATTACAGTATCTTGGATTTTCCATTGAAATCTGCAACTTGGGACAAGACTTTCAGTGGCTTGGTGACTGGCCGTAGTTGGATAATTATATTTTTTATACTCAAATATTCCCAAAAATTGATCTATTAAGAGAACCTTTGTTGACTGCCCAAACTGTAAGAATCACTCTCTATTCTAGAAGCTAAAATAGAGTAACACAGAAAAGGAGATATGGTGGAGAGTTGCTGTAGTCTTGTATTTGTCAGTGACCAGATAACAAGGATAGGTTGGCCTGCTGGAAGTAAGTAGGGATCCTTATTAAAATCCCTTCCTCAGACTACTGAAGCTGTGGCCACTGACAGAAACTTTACGGCAGGAATAGTGTGAGATCACAGCTGCTCTTTCATGGAGTGGGAAAGATTATTGGTAATGTTTCCTCCCAAGATGATAGTACCAAAGCCACTACTAATTTCATGGTGGGTAGTTTAGGCAAGTATTAAGCACCTCTATATTGACTTTGATATTCACCTTGTTGCCTCAATCTAACTTTATCACATTTCTAGGCTTCCTTTTGTTCTTCTCCTTCATTTAACTCTGAGCTCCTCTTGGTTGGCCTTAGTTCTTCCTTCAGCCCCAGCTATTCAACTTAGGCCTTGTCTACACTGCCACTTTACAGCGCTGCCACTTTCTCCCTCAGGGTGTGAAAAAACACACCCCTGAGTGCTGCAGGTTTCAGCACTGTAAAGTGGCAGTGTAGATGGTGCACTAGTGCTGGGAGCTACTCCCCTCATGGGGATGGGTTTTTTACAGCACTGGGAGAGCTCTCTCTCAGCCCTTTGCCACAACTACACAGCCTCATTATAACGTTGCTAGTGAAGACATATCCATAGTCTCCGTTAGTGACCAAGACTATAATAACTTCCTTTCCTCCTCCCCAGCCTTTTTTTTTTAACTTTGTCTCACTGATAGATATAACCATTTCAAAAGCTGTTTCCTCCTTTGTGATTTTGATGTCCTCATTTAACATGTGATCCCAATCCCTGTTTGATTTTTTTTATTATCCTTTATCCACCTGAATGTTTTTGCACATTTATAAAATTCTGTTTATTTGCAACATGCCCAGAATCAGTGGTAATACCTCTAGTATATGAAACAGCCATTAACTGATCGTGGAATAAGACCAGTTATTCTTTGTTGGAGAAAACTGAAACCCTTAAAAGAAGGAAGGAATGAAAAAGTGATTGAAATGGATAGGCCAAAGTTCATATTTTGTGTACAAAGTGGACTGAGTCTAGAAAAATTAGAAATTCTAAAGTATATTGATTAATAATGTTGCCACCTAGGACAAGAAAAAAACAATGGAAGAGGACTTGATACAAGTGAATAGAAATGCACAGAGTATCATTGTATGTGGTCAAACCAATTTACCAAAAAGCTTCTAACCAAGGCCAGTACGAAAGTGGGTGATGAGGGCAGTTGGGTCCAGGCTCAGCATTCTGCTAAAAAGCCTAGTGTGCATCTCCTATTAGCCCTCCCTGGCTGTTACTGTGGTGAAAGGCAGCATAGACATGCAAGCCTTAGTATTTCCCGCAGTGTGCTGCCCCTGGGCCTTGAGGGTATGGGAGCATCTTTCTTTATAGGGTTTGACTGTGACTGGGAGATGTATGATTTTAAAAATAGAGCTCCCCTTCCCTTGCTTGGCCTCGATGTGTGTCATTGTTACTTGAACATGCAAGTTCCTGGCTGCTCTGAAAGATGGGAATCAGCGTTCTCATGAGACTTGGTAGATCTCTGCCCTCCTGGTGGGAGACAGGGGTTTTGTTCAGTGGTCTGCCCTTTATGAAGCATCTAGACAGGTAAAATACTGGCTACAGCTGTACTTTCCTGAACAATTTCAGTTGCCATTGGTGAGAAAGCAGGTATTTCTGAGCTTTGTTCGTGACAGTGTGTAGACTTAGTAGATTGGTATGGGAATACAGAGCATCTCACCTCCAAATCATCTCTTTTAAATCTGATCCAGCCTGGGATGTCCTGTTCAGTTTGTGGTGAACAGATGCAGTATTACCTAATCCATCTGCTTAAAAATCCTGAGATTTTTAAAATGTGGATTGTTTGCTTCTGATTTTGCATCTTTAGGACTTCACATTTTTAAATTCTTCTCTGTAACCATAAGAGCAAGAAATTTAGTTTACATTAAAATATTAGCTTTCATTCTTTTTGTCACAGGACCCAGGAGCTGGAGCTTTAAAGAAAAACACAAAATATTGTGAGACTTTTGGTAAAATCCCGAGAACTGGCAGCAATGTAGGTCCCTGCTTCACAGTTTGATGCCCTTTTTAGATGTATTATCAGAGGCCTATGATTGAGTCTGTATGTTGCTCAGATTTCTTCATCCTGAATTCAAGGCTCTGTACAACTTTTTTCTGCTCTCATTTTCTCCTCATCTCACTCCTTTCACAGAAGTCCCCATTTACATGCTTCCTTTATTTCCTCCTTCTGTTCTCATCTTCATGTCTTCTTCTATGCTTCCCCTTTTGCTTAGAACAGTCTTTCTTGTGTTTCAGCCCCACTTCACTGAAATACTTTATGTACAGAACATTTATTTTCAAAGCCTTTCAGTGATAACTCACCTGTAGCAGAAGTTTAAATTATTTTCAATAAACGTATTGGTGAAAGATGTGAAAACCACTCACACTGTATGCTTAATGCCCTGTGCTCCCCAGGAGAAGTAGCCCCCTTCTCAGTGTTTGCTATGTCTCACAGTATTTGCTGTGTTCCTCTTTCTCCCCAAGTAGTTTTTTGTCATTTTGTTGTATTTTTAGTACAAGATTGTAAGTTCCTCTCTTCTCAGCAAAGCCCATGTTGCCTTATTCATCTGTAAAATACTTTGTACACCTATGACACCATCTAATAATGAGTGAACATAAAAATTGAGCTATCATTTGTAGAAGTGGTTTCTGCAGGGCAGGGCTGGGAAACATGCGTTGTTGCTGCCTACATTATCTCTGTCCTATGAGTAAATAAAGGACCTACATGTCATTGGTTGTCAAGCCAGCTCCATGAATATTGTGAGTGAAGAGTCTTGTTATTTTACCTGAAGATTGTGGATACTCAGAAGAATGTAAGTTTTAGCTGCATTTTGCATCCATGTTAAATGCTTTGAAATCTCTGCTGAAATGGAGGTAAAAGTATGCATATGAAGAAATGATAAAACAATGTTTTCTGTGATCCTGATATTACCTGCTTCAGGGTATTCTGCAACTGTCTAGCTACCTGTTATGATGCATGTTTATTTCTTTCCCAGTACAGTCTAAGAAATATCCAATGTAGGACATTCCTAATTATGCAAGAAATTCTGGGCAACTTGTAGAACTGAAAGCCCTTTGAAAATTACAAATAACACAACATTGTGTCATATCTATTCATTTCAATTCAATATACACCTAGATAAACAGCTTTAAACCAGTATAAGTGTGTCCATACAAAAATTTGTTCTGACTTAGCTAAACTGGTCAAGTGCAAAAACTGTATGTAGTTTAAATGAGAAACTTAAACAGTTCTAACTTAAAGGGACATTGTCAATTTAAAAACCACACTTGTCTAAGAAACTTGTGACTGCTGTTGCAAGTGAAGATTTATGTATCTGACAGGTCAGATAAATATTTTCCTTATGTACTTTTATTGTTTGTGCATTTGACAACTTCCTATGGATAGTTAGTTTTCACTCTTTTCCCTGTTCAGTCAGCTAGTCAGTCAGTTTCTCCTGAATAGCAACAGGAGAGACAGACACGCTTAACGGGCTTTGGACTGCCAGTGCAAGGTGCTACCACAAGAATCTCGTAAAGCCAGTTTGTGCAAACTTACAGTGTGGACAGTGACTCATTTGCATCCCTCCTTACACCTGCATCTTTGTTCTAAACCTGACTAATTCTTGGTTTTCCCTGTAAGTGAACTCAAACGAGCAGATAAGTTTCAGCTGTTTAAAACGTCACATCTCAGAAAGAAGCATTTTATTAAATACAGTATCCGCATTACAGTTGGAATTGCAAGAGTTAAGACATCTTTTCCAGGAAGTGCTTTGTGGACTAATTGTGTCCACAGAACACAGTTTGAGTATACTGTATTCCTCATGATTAAAGTGCCTTAATATTATTAAAATTTATTAAGCCCAAATCTGTGATCCATGTTGCTTTGACATGAACGCTTACTATTTGAATCAAAATAGTATGTATCTCCTTAGCATATTGGATCAAATTGTAGAAGTAGTTGCCAGTGCACATATACTGTACATAAGCCTGAGCATCCTTAAGCTGGATGCAGCCCTGGATAGGGCCTGAATCGAAATACACATCTGAATTGCAGATTGAACCCATCTTTCTAATAGGCTGAACACTCCAAACTTTGGGATAGATCAGATTTGGATCCAGAGTTTGAACCTACACATCTAGCAGCATCCAGGTCTGGGGTTTGTCTCATCCCATTATATAGATGAAGTTCCAGGGTCACATTAATACAAAAGGGGTGGAAAGCTGACTATTTACATGTATCTCAGTTAAGCGATACAGGTCATCAGCATCAGCCATCGCTCTTATGGTTAGAAATATGGTATCCTCACAATACCCTATGTGTGTCTGTATATCAGATAGTTGAGCTCAAGTATAGAACTTTTTTCTGTCTGGGAGGAGTTAAGGAGGAGACTCTTTCCCACACTTAGATCCTAGGATAGCAGAAAATGCTTTTGGCGTGAAAGGAATGGTAACTGTTGTTTAAAGTACTAGAATAAGAAAAACTGGAGAAAGAGGTAAAAAGTGAGGTGGAAAAGTGTATAGATGATACTAAACTGCTCAAGATAGTTAAGACCAATGCAGACAGTGAAGAACTTCTAAAAGATATCACAAAACTAAGTGATTGGGCAACAAAATGGCAAATGAAATTTAATGTGGATAAATGTAAAGTATTGCACATTGGAAAAAATAACCCCAACTATACATACAATATGATGGGAGCTAATTTAGCTACAGCAAATCAGGAAAGAGATCTTGGTGTCATCATGGATAGTTCTCTGAAGATGTCCAGGCAGTGTGCAGAGGCTGTCAAAAAAGCAAACAGGATGTTAGGAATCATTAAAAAGGGGATAGAGAATAAGAAGGAGAATATATTATTGCCCTTATATAAATCGATGGTACGCAATGACTTAACCTCATGAATGTTATCCAGTTCTCTTTTTAAACGCTGTTGTTTTCCTAGTCTCTTCACAACCTCCTTCAGGTAAGGAGTTTGCATCAAGTTGACTGTGTGCTTGTTGTGAAGAACTTACTTTTATTTGTTTTATACTGCTGCCTAGTAATTTCATGTTGGTGACCATAGTTGTCTTGTATTAGTGAATTAAGATAAATAACTTTTCCTGTATCTACTTCCGTTCCTACATCGTCCTCAATGTATTTTATATCTGCTATCATATCTCCCCTTAGTTCTCCTCTTGTCCAAGCTGAAAATGTCCTAGCCTTCTTTATCTCTACCTCGTCTATGGTACCCGGTTCAAACCCCTATATCATTTTAGGTTGTCACTCTCATGATACCTTTTCTTAGTTGGTCCAGTATATTTTTTTGAGTGAGGATGATTCATAGCTTCCACTCAGATTTGAATCCTTTAGCATTCCATAAACTGAGAAGCTAGCATGGAATCCCCTCTAAAGCTTAATTACCAGCTTTAGATTATCTGCTGCCATACCTAACAGTAATTTTCCGTGCCTGGACATTGTGGATCCCTCAAAGACTTCCCTGTGGGACCCAAGACTCAGATGCCCTCACTAACAAAGGTAAGTATACTATTCCCCCTCACTCTCTCCTACAGAAATTTCCTCTCTGGGTCTTAACCTGAGAGTTTATACTTGTATGCAAACCTCTTTAGCATTCACTAATACCAAGAAGCGATGTTCCTCTCTTCACATAAGAGGACAAACCAAAAAGACAAGAAACAGAAAGTTGCTCTCTCTCTTCCATAGCTTCTTCGCCTTGGTGGACACTAGGAGGAGGTTAAACACAGAGAGCAGTCTTTCCCCTCCCCCCTGTCTTTTCACTTTCTCCACCAATTTCCTTTGTGGGTCAATCTAAGAAACAAAATCACACAGTGGCTTAATAAGCAAACTTTTAAGAAAAAAATGAAAGGAAAGAATAAACACAGTTTCTTCTGTAATCTTAGATGTAAGAGTACAGGGTTATTTACTTATTAGAATAATGAATAAACTATAGAAAAGGGAATAAACGTCCTTACCAAAAACTAGTACAATTTAAAGTACTTATAAGCCAAGATTACAATAAGACTCACAGCCAGTACACAGATGCATAATACAGCAAACATTTAAAAACTTATACTTTTGCTAACTTTGTACTTTACAACTGGGAAACATGAAGATTTATGAAGGACTGAATAGCTCCTCTCATAGCTGAGAGAGCACAGAACAGACAAAGACCCAAGACCATAAAAACATCCCCAAATTCCCTCCCTAAGCTTTTTAAAAAATCCGCGTATTCCTGATTGGCCTCTTGTAGGTGTTTGTTCCTCTTTCATCCCTTTACAGGTAAATGAAATCATTACCCTTATCTCTCTCTTTTAATGACTTAACCTCATGAATGTTATCCAGTTCTCTTTTTAAACGCTGTTGTTTTCCTAGTCTCTTCACAACCTCCTTCAGGTAAGGAGTTTGCATCAAGTTGACTGTGTGCTTGTTGTGAAGAACTTACTTTTATTTGTTTTATACTGCTGCCTAGTAATTTCATGTTGGTGACCATAGTTGTCTTGTATTAGTGAATTAAGATAAATAACTTTTCCTGTATCTACTTCCGTTCCTACATCGTCCTCAATGTATTTTATATCTGCTATCATATCTCCCCTTAGTTCTCCTCTTGTCCAAGCTGAAAATGTCCTAGCCTTCTTTATCTCTACCTCGTCTATGGTACCCGGTTCAAACCCCTATATCATTTTAGGTTGTCACTCTCATGATACCTTTTCTTAGTTGGTCCAGTATATTTTTTTGAGTGAGGATGATTCATAGCTTCCACTCAGATTTGAATCCTTTAGCATTCCATAAACTGAGAAGCTAGCATGGAATCCCCTCTAAAGCTTAATTACCAGCTTTAGATTATCTGCTGCCATACCTAACAGTAATTTTCCGTGCCTGGACATTGTGGATCCCTCAAAGACTTCCCTGTGGGACCCAAGACTCAGATGCCCTCACTAACAAAGGTAAGTATACTATTCCCCCTCACTCTCTCCTACAGAAATTTCCTCTCTGGGTCTTAACCTGAGAGTTTATACTTGTATGCAAACCTCTTTAGCATTCACTAATACCAAGAAGCGATGTTCCTCTCTTCACATAAGAGGACAAACCAAAAAGACAAGAAACAGAAAGTTGCTCTCTCTCTTCCATAGCTTCTTCGCCTTGGTGGACACTAGGAGGAGGTTAAACACAGAGAGCAGTCTTTCCCCTCCCCCCTGTCTTTTCACTTTCTCCACCAATTTCCTTTGTGGGTCAATCTAAGAAACAAAATCACACAGTGGCTTAATAAGCAAACTTTTAAGAAAAAAATGAAAGGAAAGAATAAACACAGTTTCTTCTGTAATCTTAGATGTAAGAGTACAGGGTTATTTACTTATTAGAATAATGAATAAACTATAGAAAAGGGAATAAACGTCCTTACCAAAAACTAGTACAATTTAAAGTACTTATAAGCCAAGATTACAATAAGACTCACAGCCAGTACACAGATGCATAATACAGCAAACATTTAAAAACTTATACTTTTGCTAACTTTGTACTTTACAACTGGGAAACATGAAGATTTATGAAGGACTGAATAGCTCCTCTCATAGCTGAGAGAGCACAGAACAGACAAAGACCCAAGACCATAAAAACATCCCCAAATTCCCTCCCTAAGCTTTTTAAAAAATCCGCGTATTCCTGATTGGCCTCTTGTAGGTGTTTGTTCCTCTTTCATCCCTTTACAGGTAAATGAAATCATTACCCTTATCTCTCTCTTTT
>NC_133771.1:124961443-125036444 GCF_003597395.2 Chelonoidis abingdonii
ATTAATGGCTATTAGCCAGGATGGGGTAAGGAATGGTGTCCCTAGCCTCTGTTTGTCAGAGGGTGGAGATGGATGGCAGGAGAGAGATCACTTGATCATTACCTGTTAGGTTCAGTCCCTCTGGGATACCGGGCATTGACCACTGTCAGTAGAAAGGATACTGGGCTAGATGGACCTTTGGTCTGACCCAGTACGGCCGTTCTTATGTTCATGTTCTTTAGTGTGCAGTATTTTCAACCTCTAACCACTTAGAAAAAAATTCATGAGAGTTGGTGACACTGAGTGTGCATGGCTCGAAGGAAACTGTTACGCTTGCTCTGTAAAAGTTCATCATTGATGGATTCTTCTTGGTATTCCACATTGCCACAGAAATTGTTTTAATTTTTTTTATTATAAGTGAGGACTGGCTGATGCAGTCTCTTTTTACAAGTGCCATTACTGAGTGCTAATTCTGGGCTTTCTTTTGCTTCCTGCAGGTTAGCACCAATGCGATTGTATACACTGTCCAAACGACACTTTGTCCTGGTCTTTGTTGTATTCTTCATTTGTTTTGGTTTGACAGTCTTCATAGGAATTGCAGGTAAGATAATGGTCTTTTTTTAAAAGCTATGGCTGTTTGTATATCTTAACTTGTGTAAATAACTAAGGACTGGTCTATGCTGGGGTGGGGGATCGATCTTAGATATGCAACTTCAGCTGCACTATTTGCGTAGCTGAAGTCCAAGTATCTTAGTTTGATTTACCTGGTCGTTCTCACGGTGGCAAGTCGACTGCTGTGGCTCCTCCATGGACTCCGCTTACTCCTCCTGCTGAGGTGGAGTACGGGCATCGATTTGGGGATCGATTTATCACATCTAGATGAGACGCAATAAATTGATCCCCCATAGATTGGTTACTATCCGGCGGGTAGTATAGACGTACCCTTATTCTCCACAGATTTGCTCCATTATTAATGAGGCTAGTGCCTTGATCTCTGGAGCTGTACATAGCTGCAAGTCTGCATCTGGTGTTTACAGGTTTTTTCCTACATATGTATTGAATAGATTTCCTTGCTTAGTCGTACAGTTTCTGTACTGAAGTAGATGCTAATTAAGCAAATGGTACATTTAAGGTTAGCTAAATGGAAGATCAATTTGTCTAAGAAACCTTGGTCTGCTGATTACAGGTGGCTAATACCTGCATACATTTGGGCTAGAAAAGCAACATATTAAGAGGAAGTATGGTAATTAAAGCACAGGACTGGGTGTTAGAAATCTGGATACCGTTTATGGGTGTGGTATTACTCAAAGTGGCTCTGTGAAAAATGGCATCATATGGTGTTCCACCCCCCATCTCAATGACTCCATCTCAAATGTGCTCAGTTTACAAGTAAAAGAAGAGGCTTTCTAGTTGTATGAGTGTGTGTGTGTGTAACTGTCAGCCCTGCAACTGCAAATTCAGCTTGAGATCTGAGAATCAAACTGCATTCTTTAACTTGTGCAGCTTCAGTAGTATAAACAATTTACCACTCATTTATACTAATGCAGCCCTGTTGTCTCAGATTATTCCCTTAGTTACAGCTGTCAAACCTTATTGCCTTCAGTGAGGATTACACAAGTGTAGCAATGGAAAATAGCTGACTCTAATTAGAATACTGTGAATTGTTCTGATGCACAGGCCAGAAAATAATCCGGTTTATTCTTCCAGAGGTACGTGCCTTCTGCAGAGCTGGCAGTAGTAAATACTTTGCAATAGTAAGTGAGTACACATGAGCAGATCTCTTGAATAAGAAGGTGTAGCTTTTTACTTAGAATCACACTTTATCTTCTCTCTGCCTCAGTCTTCCATCTGTAAAATGGTTGGGGATAATACTCTGCTTCCCCATAAGGGTGTTGAGAATTAATTAATTGTAATGCATTGGATGGAAGGTGCCATAGAAATGCAAAATATTTTTGATAATAATATAAAGCGGGCAAACAGCTTTTCATTAATAAATAGTAACTGAGTCTCCAGTTTAAAATGTGGCTGAAGATCTGTGTTACTCTGTGGGGGCCATGTTATGTTCCAGGATTTTGGAAGCTGAGAGTGTCATAAACAGATAGCTAAGGGTTAATGTTTCTTTTACTTGTAAAGGGTTAACAAAGGGAACCAAACACCTGACCAGAGGACCAATCATGAAACCGGATTTTTCAAAGCTCAGGGAGGGAATTTTTGGGTGTGTGTCTTTTGTCTGTGACTCTGTGCTCTCTCGGCTCTGAGGGAGAATCTTTTTACCTTCAGGTTTTCTAATCTTCTGTTTCCAAGTTGTGAGTACAAAGGTAGAAAAACAATAGGCTTATATTGTTTTTTTTGTATTTACATGTGTGTATTTTACTGGAATGTTTTAAATTGTAATTCTTTTTGGATAAGGCTGTTTATTCATTTTTTCTTTTAAGCAATTGACCCTGTATATTGTCATCTTGATACAGAGACCATTTTTATGTCTTTTTCTTTCTTTTTCTATAAAGCTTTCTTTTTAAGACCTGTTCAGTTTTTTTCTCTGGTTAAGGCTAATGAACGAAGGGAAGGGGGAAATCTCTTTGTGTTAGAGTTACTAAGCTTGAATTTGTATAGCCTCTGGGAGAGGGGGGAGAGACTCTTGATCTCTCGGTGTTGTATTTCAAGGAATTGAAATAGGGTGATCGTCCCGGACCATCCAGGGAGGGGAAGCCTGGGAGGAAGTAAAGAGAAGACAAGGGGAGGAGGGTTATTTCCTTTTGTGGTTAGACTCAGGGCATCTGAGTCTTGGGGTCCCCCAGGGAAGGTTTTGGGGAGACCAGAGTGAGCCAAACACTGGAATTTTTGTCTGGTGGCAGCCCTATAAGATCCAAGCTGGTAATTAAGCTTGGAGGTTTCATGCTAGCAACTTATTTTCTGAACTCTAAGGTTCAGATCTGAGTAGGAAAGCTATGATAGAGAGTCACTAGTGAAATGGTGGTGGTCTTGAGAGTAGGGTCGGGAGTATCTATATCACAGAATATCAGGATTGGAAGGGACCTCTTTAGGTCATCTAGTACAACCCCCTGCTCAAAACAGGACCAATCCCCAACTATTATTTTTGCCCCAGATCCCTAAATGGCCTCCTCAAGGGTTGAACTCACAACCCTGGGTTTAGTAGGCCAGTGCTCAAAGCACTGAGCTATCCCTTCCTTTGGCCAGTTAAACCTGTAACCACCCCATTGGGCTGCTGCTTGTGGACTAACAGGAGCTGCCTTATCAGCATTTCTAATTAGCATTGCTGGAGTCTGCTGCAGACTATGAGACTGTGTGGGAGAGTGTTCCTTTGAGCTCAGATGTTGGGGTGTTATTTTGGTAACATACTAGACAAGAATTCTAAATTCATTCTGTCCATCCTGGAAATGATGAGCATGGAAACATTTTTCTGTTCAGTCTGCTGAACTTTGCCACACTCAAAAGCTGCTTTAAAAAAATGAACAAAAAATAACAGTAGCATAAATGACCAAAAATCAGCCATAAAATAGAACTGTCTTAGATGCTGTTAGTTGCTCTTAAAATTTCAGAACCAAACTAACTGCCATCATCTTCATACGTAAGAGAGTGACGTTGCTGGGAGGTGCCTGGGAGCAAATTAGGGCAATGCATGGTCCTTACTATGATTTTATGTAAATGTAGTTTTCAGATTACATCTCTTATGAACTATTAAGCAAGAAATGGGAATGGCTTCATTAGAGCTGTTCCTGACTCAGCTAAATAATTGGGCCATATTCTTCTGTTATGTGTGCTACATTCGGTTGTAATTATTTGATTGGGACTTACAGGCATGTGACAGCAGGCTTTGACTAATAATGGGAAAAGCAGTGCTCTCGTAAATGTTGTTCAGGCCTAATGAATGACCGTTCTCAGTATGGAATTTTGTTAGTGGTGTGTTGCATTGCATTTACTTGCATGTAGCTCTCATAATGTGGATGCCCCTGTCCCATGTAACTCTGCTGTTGTAAGGAATTCATGGTTCTTTGTACCTTGTTGGAAGTGTGGTCCGACCTTTGATTTTCTTCAGGAATTGGCGGTGCTGTGGGATTCTTATCCTCATGAGATTGCTTTAGCAGCCAGGTGTGTTGACAGGACATGGACTCAACTCATTATTACATTGATTGATTTTTGCTTTTAAAAGAACTTACTTGACCTTGTGAGGAAAAACATTTGATCTACCTTTTTATTATGCTCACTTGCAGAGTCCATATCATTCTTTAAAAAAGTACTTTCTGAGTGCATTTTGGTTTTAAAAACTAAACATCTAGCTGCACATTCCTGAGCAACCCTACAGAAAAAATCTAGTCTGTCTGTAAGAGTTTTTTTTTTCCTTTTAAGAAAGGAAACGTTTCAGTTTGTTTGTTATTTAAGGGAAACTGGGGAGAAAATACTTCGGGGGGGAGAGGTGTTGTAAATTCTTGGTAAGCCCCCAACTATTTTTTCAAAGTGCACCAGAAAAATACTATTCTTGACGAAAAGATGCATAGTTCATATGCTGGTCATAACAAACACTTAGATACTTGTGTGAATACCGACCTGTGAAAAGAGAATATACAGCATTATGGGCCTCTAAGATGTGATATATTTTTTCAGTAGTTGGTAGCACTAGATTTGTTTTACTCCATTATTAACAACTTCATGTTCTCTGTATGGGAGAGGGGCATGCACAGTGCAGTGCTCACCAGTTAAAGTTGTATGGCATTAGTGAATCACACATGCGCGCGCACACACACACCTGAGCAGACTTAAAGAAGCAAGAGGGGGTGTGGTGGGAGGGACTTGATGGTATGTCTGCTGTCTCTCACTTGTACATTCCATTCCACACATCTAGCGTATATACCTGCAGTACTGGGAGCTGAGCAGGAGCCTTATTCCTATGTGAAAGCAGGCATTCCTTTAATTAAAGATGTCTGCTGCTCTGATCTTTGTAACCCAGGACCTCATTCAGATCTCTTGTCTCTTAGAGGCATCCATTCTCCTTCCCGTTGCATGGTTCTTTCATGTTAGTTCTGGGGAGTAAAGAATGCAGAAAAGATGCAAGTTGGCCTATGAAGATGCTGAGCTTGTTTTCTGTACTGGTACAGTTTTTCTGCTCACCTACCTAAGTACTCCTTAATTCTGTAAAGGTTCATTTTCACTGTTTCTGTGAGGCTGAGCGTATAATAGTTTGTTCATTATTCTTTAGTTCCATGACCAGAAGAGCCATTCAGTCTGCTGCTTTTACAAATCAATTTAAATGTCATTGTTGAAAACAACATCCATATCTGCAGTAGAACCTCAGTGAAACCATTCACATTTTTTAATGTCTATAAGGATCAATTTATGTAAGTTATGTTTATGTCATGGAGGTCATGAAAGTCACGGAATCGGTGATTTCCAGAGACCTCTTTGACATTCTCTGCTTGCTTCAGTGCCAGGGGCTGCGGGACTCTGGAGCTGGCAGCCAGTGGGGCCCTGGCAGGGTTCCAGTAACGGGGGCCCCCTGCAAGGTTCCAGTGATGGGGGACAGCTTCATGCACAGGGTGGGGGGCTGCCTCAGGTGAGCAGCTGGGGTTTTCCCATTTTTTCTCTTTAGGAAATATGATCACCCTGCAGCTTCTAGCTCCCATGGATGCAGAGAGGGAACCCCACAGCTCTCAGCCACCATAGTGGTGGGAGAAACTATGGAGCCGCAGCAGCAAAAGTTAGACAGGTCACGGCTTCCATGAATTTTTTTTTATTGCCTGTGACATGTCCGTGACTTTTACTAAAAATCTTAGCCTTAATTATATGTAACCTAGACACACACATAGGTAATTCTGTTCAACAGGCCAAGATGGTCAAAATCCAACACTCATTCCACAAAATATCATTACTGTAACCACAAGGCATGCCAGTGGTGTACTGGGCACTCTAATGCTGTAGGACAACTTAAATAGATCTCTCTTTCCTGCTAATGCCTCCTCACTTCTACCTCTGGACCCACCTGTAGGTATTAACCATAGCATCAATCTTTATTGGACAGTTACAAAAATTTATTAATCAGAAACGTAGCAGAGTCAATTTATTAGTTGGGGTGGGCTGTGAATTTTTAATAGGATTGGGAAAAAAAAATTGTAGTTGGAAGGAAATATCTAGTGTCTTATTTGAATGCATTTGTAGCATGTGGCAGAGTAGAGATCTGGGACTTGGCACTCCTGACTTCTTGTCCCTGTTCTGCTACTTAATTGTTAAATGGGCTTGCATGGCTATCAAGGGACTTGCCCCTCAGTTTACACATCAGTAACCTGGTGTAATATTTGCCTGCTTCACTGGGGTATTGCATAACTAATATTTGCAAAGTGCTTTGAATCCTGAGATTAAAGAGACTTCAGACTTGTATAATTTTCTTACTATGATGTCATTATTTATGGCTTTACTTCAGTACTGTCTTCTCTCCTTTTGACTATCATTTAGGTCCTAGTGTAATTGAATCCACTGCAGTAACAGCTACATTGAGTAACTTAAAGGTAAGAACTACATTATATTATTGTTACATGGCAGGCACTGATGACTTTATTTGGTAAGAAGTATTTTATTAATTTACACACATGCTTAAGAAGTCAGATTTTAAATGGAAAATTATATCTGTGTGTTGTGCTTTCCAACCTGCATGAGAATTCAGAATTTTCTTGGATTAGTTCTTTATGCTGCCTCATGAGTAAAGCTCTGTGTTTGTCACAGAGGTCATGGATTCCGTGACCTCTGTGACTTTTGCAGTGGCTGGTGGGCCTGGCCCGGGGGCTGCCTGAGGAACTTGGGTAGCCCCTGAACCCCCCAGCAGCAGGAGTTTGGGTGTAGGGGGGCTGAGGATTGGGGTGCTGGGCAGTGCTTACCTGGGGGTGGCCCCCCTCCCTCAGCTCTTACCTGCATCTGCTGCCTCTTCTGCCAAGCACTGTCCCTGTAGTTCCCTTTGGCTGCGGTTCCCAGCCAATGGGAGCTGTAGAACTGGGGCTTGAGGTGGAGCGGAGGCAGCAAGTGGAGCTCAGGAACCAGGTAGGGAGCCTTCTCTGCCCCCCCAAAGCACCTGTGCGCCCCCCACCCACCCATTGTGCCCCCTGGCCACCACCCGAGCACCCACAATGCTATCCCTGAGCACCTGCTGCACCCCCCGGCCCTTCTCCCCAGCACCTGCTGCGCTGCCCCCCACCCCCAGGCTGTCCCCCTGAGCTCCCTCGCCTCCCCCCCAGTTTTAGTTAGGGTTGTATAGTAAATGTCATGGATAGGTCACAGGCCATGAATTTTTGTTTACGGCCTGTGACCTGTCCGTGACTATTACTAATAATACCCGTGACTAAAAAGTGGCCTTACTCATAAGTACCCAGCATCAGTTTCTAGTATCAGTTAGTTCTTCTCCAGACTGGTAAATTAGGGAGACCTGTGATAGGGCAGAATTGCTCTGCAGCTGACACTGTGGCCAACCAAAGTGTGGGATTTCCTTGAGAACCCATGCGTCGCTCTTTAGCCAAGAAAGACAACCACAATGTGCATCCTTAAGGGAGTGAGGTGGAGAGGAAATTGAAAGCAGAGAATTTAAAAAGTCCTCAATAAGGACTAACACCTCCACATACATTTTCAATTCTGTCAACTGGAAGAAATATTTTTTTTTTTATTGGCTGTTGTTCATTGGTAAGTGAAAGGTATGAAATAAACACCAGAGATCTGGTATCCTAAAAGCAACCTTCACGTCCTCACTTTCAAGGCTCTGCACTTCTCCTGCATCTTAGCTCTTGTTTTTTTCCTACACCCACTCCAGTTTTACCTTTGGCAGTAGTATGATGGGGGATTTGGGACAGTACTTAAATTGCTTTGAAATAATAAAGTTATGTATTCAATTTGTTGAGCCCTGAATGTTATACCTGTGCTCTCTATATTTAACTTGCCACCTATGTATATTTGGTTTCTGTTCTCTAAAACATTCTTATACACTTATTGTACCCAGATGAGCAGAGGTATGGCAAGGAAAAGCCAACCCTTTCTCTTCTACCACTGCTCCTTGTAAACTGTGAATCTAGACTAGAAGGGACCATTATGATCATCTAGTCTGACCTCCTGTATAAAACACGGGTAATAAGACTTCCCTAAATTAATTCCTGTTTGAATTAGAGTATATCTTTTAGAAAAACATCCATTCAGAATTTGACCTACGTCTGCTTGCAGCTCGTACCTATTCATTTCTTGTTTCGTGGTTTTAAAAGGAATATGAAAGTTTTAGAACATCCAAGGGGAAATGGCTGCCATTTTGATACACAAAAAAGTTAAATAAGTCTGACATGTAGCAATTTGATGACCAAAACTCTGACTTTTGAAGTGTAGAGCTAGAAATAAACTACTTTTGGTACTTGATTTGAAAGTATAAAACTGTATTTCCTTTCTGTACTTGCATTCTCTTTAACTGTTTGCTGCTGCTTTTATTTCTTTAAATATTTCTGTCTCTTAATTCAAAGCTACACAAACTCTGTGTGCTGATAAAATGAAGTGTATTCAAGGGTGGTGTTCACACCACCAGCACTGTACTGACGACTGATCATTTAATGGATTAAAAAAAAAAACATATGCTTTTCTGTCAGAAGTGTAGAACGGTAACAGAAGTATTTATTCATTGCATGTCCAAATGGCTAGTGCAGTAGGATGAATGTGAATTACCTCAAATGCTACTTGTTTTCTTCCAGATGAGACCATTTAAATTAAATTCAAAACCATTGTCCACTTATAATCAGCAGCTGTGGCTGACATGTATGATTCAGCTGGATCAGCCTGACGGTAAGCACCTTGTCCAAGTTATTATTTCAGAAAACTAATGTTATCCTGGAATTTTATTACAGTAGGTATAACAAGTCAATTACCGTTATAGTAGTTGACCTGTGTTTCACTTAACTGTCATGTATATCATCATGTAGTTTTACTTGGATCCAAAATGCATGGAAAAAACCCACCCATCACAATAAATATGCAGAACTTGACTTGTTAGCTAAAAATCTAAGGGAATGGCTGCAGGGAAATTTCGAAGTTGTTTGTTTTTTATATATTTTGCTAAAGCAGTAGTGTTGTGTGTTTGTCTCTCTCTCTTTAGCTTCCTCTTTTTGGGATTAGACTAGTTGATGTAACAAGATATTGACTATAGATTAACACTCAGATTCTCAGATCACGTTATCAGGTATTGCTAATTGCACTGAATACCACACTGACTTCAATGGGAATTCTTGCCCAAGTCAGGAATGCAAGATTTTTCCTCTCTACTGTAACAATGCATACCTGAATCGGCTTCAGTAAGATGAGAGTATTGCTGCACCTAGTAACTCTATTTGAGATTTTATTTCTGCATTTGTTTTGGACAACAACTTAATATTTTTCTCTTTAATTACAGAATCCAGCTTCAAAACAAATGTTACTATAACAGTTAAAATACGTGGTGTAGAAGAAAATGGAAGTTCATCCTTCATTAATAAACAAGTTTACAATCGGACGAGAATGCTAAACTGTGCACAAGTAAGTATTTTTTTTGAAACAACACTGATTGTAAACGTTATTCTTTTAAAACTACTTGTGTGTCGTAGATGTGGGGGGGAGTATCTGATAAGGAGGGCCACAGGGAAAAACTTTCAGTAAGAGTTTGTCTATATTGTCCTTGCAGTTGTGCTAGTAATACTGTTTCTTGGATTTTGCTAGCAAGGCTGTAATATGGCTTCCTCCAGCTGTGTGGCATGACTTCTTTTGAGATCCATAGTAACCAAACCGTAAAATAGAATACTTTTCAGGTTGTCAACAACATGAATGGAACTGAATTACAGGGGAAAAAAAATCCTTTCCACACTGGGAAAATGGCAAAACTCAGCTGGACATGACTGTGTTGAAACACAGTTGCTGCTGGCACTGTTGTAGTATTAATGTGGACAGATCCTAAATGGAAGTATCAGAATGCTGTAATATAGTCACTGCCTTGAGTATGAGACAAAATATTATTTAAGTGTATTCATTTAAGGTTTTAAAGTTCTAGGATACCTTTTCTTCGGTATCTAAGATTTGAGTTAGTTTAACTTAAAGAGCTGTGAAACTACAGCTCCTCATGAGTGAGACTTTCTTTAGAAGAATGATCTTAATTACACAGTGAGGACCATATATCATAATTAGGGCCCTACCAAATTCACCATCCATTTTGGTCAATTTCATGGTCATAGGATTTTAAAAATCATAAATTTCATGATTTCAGCTATTTAAATCTGAACTGTCATGGTGTTGTGATTGTAGGAGTCCTGACCCAAAAAGGAGTTGTGGGGGGTCTCAAGGTTATGGTAGGGTGGGTTTCGGTACTGCTGTTGGTGGCGGCGCTGCCTTCAGAGCTGGGCAGCTGGAGAGCAGTGGCTGAGCCAAACTCTGAAGGCAGAGCCAATCGCCAGCAGCAACACAGAAGTAATCTCAGTATTTTTAAGCAGATGGAGTAGGTAATACTGCATCTGTTCACCACAAACTGAACAGGACAACTAATTTCACAGAGGTTACCAAACAGTTATAATGATAATCTCTTTCAAATCTGACTCCCAGGCTGGGTCAGATTTGAAAGAGATGATCTGGAGCTGAGATGCTCTGTATTCTCCTACCAATCTCCTGAGCTATTAAGTCTCCACACAGTCACAAACAAAGCTCAGAAACACCTTCTTTCTCACCAGTGGCAACTGAAATTGTTCAGGAGGGTACAGCTGTAGCCAGTATTTTACCTGGCTAGATTCTTCATAAAGGGCAGACCACTGAACAAAACCCCATCTCCCACTAGGAGGGCAGAGATCTACCAAGTCTCATGAGAATGGCACTGTTGTCTGCAGAGCTGGGTCCTCAGTCAGCAGATGCCACTCTCTGGCTGCCCAGCTCTGAAGGCAGCACCACAGAAGTAAGGGTGGCAGTACCATACCAAGCCATCCTTCTGCGCTGCTGCTGATGGGGCACTGCCTTCAGAACTGGGTGCCCGGCCACCAGCTCTGAAGGCACTGCAGAAGTAAGGATGGCAATATCGTGCCTCCCTTCTAAAATAACCTTGTGACTCCGCCCCAACCCCTTCACCACAACTCCCTTTTGAGTTAGGGACTCCAATTTGAGAAATGCTGGTCTCCCCCGTGAAATCTGTATAGTATAGGATAAAATCACACAAAAGACCAGATGGTCCGGGATGTGTGTTTTCACGACTGTGAATTTGGTAGGGCCCTAATCATAAGTCAGATATTCTGGACTTGACATTTTTTCCTCTCTCTGCTGGATTCATTTTTTTTTCTCTTTTTTTTAAAGTCCCCAAGCATTAGTTAGCCTTTAGGCTGACTCAAGACAGTTGAATCTTGCAAGAGGAAGGGGGAAATGGAGCGTGCAATCCTTCATGACTGATGGTGTTTCTTTAAGGATTTCAATATAGAAGGGTTTTAGAGGAGTGTGAGACCCATCCTGTCCTGCCAACCTGTGACCCAAAAATTCCCCCAAATTCTCCTCTGTGCCATCAGGCTATTTCTTTGGAAGGCTTAGTGAAATATTTCAAATATTTGTAACGTGAGTGTGTTAAGAGATGCTCTGTCTCTGCTTGGTCACTTTGTCTCACTTATACGTGGGCATTCTGAATGTTTTGAATGTCTTAAGTCAGTCTAGATGCTGTTTCTAGTTTTCTGGCTTGTGATCCCCTCTACCAGATGTAAAAAAGAAAATAATAAAAAGATTAGATAAAATGTTCAAAAGTGCCTAAATGACTTACAAACCCAAATCCTATTGGCATTCAGTGGTTAGGCTCTTAGTCATTTAAGTGCTTATGAAAGTTTCGTGCATTATCACAGCAGTATTGTGCACCTTCTTTTTCTCTTGGTTCTGTTGACTCACTTTGACAGCAACAGAGACTAGAGGACAGTCTGGCATCTGTCAGAGATTCTGTGGCCAGAAGGGACAACTATGATGATCTAGTCTGACCTCCATAACCCAGGGGCTAGAACGTCTCCGAAATAATTCCTGTTTGAACTAGAGCATATCTTTTAGGAGGACATCCAATCTTCATTTAAAATTGCCAGTGATGAAGAATCTTCCACAACCCTTGGTAAAAATTGTTCCTAAGATTTATTACTCTCACTCTCTCAAGAGTAGTCTCTTCCAAAAACCAGTAGAGTGTCTATACTATATACATGTTGAAAGTTAGATTAACTCTGGGTCTTACCTGAGTAACATTGAACTCTGGATGACTAGTGGGACAAAGTTCCTCCTCTACTTTGGTGGGTCCTGTGCTTATTGGCAGATTAGTTCACCACAGTGATCTTCCCCACAGTCTGGGTCAACTCCTCCTGTGTCTGATCAGGAGTTGGGAGGTTTGGGGGGAACCCATGCCCGTCCTCTACTCCGGGTTCCAGCCCAGGTCCCTGTGGATTGCAGCTGTCTATAGTGCCTCCTGTAACAGCTGCATGACAGCTACAACTCCCTGGGCTACTTCCCCATGGCCTCCTCCAAACACCTTCTTTATCCTCACCACAGGACCTTCCTCCTGGTGTCTGATAACGCTTGTACTCCTTAGTCCTCCAGCAGCACACTCTCAGCTCCTTGCTCCCAGCTCCTCACACACACTTCCTCTCCTCTGGCTCCCCCTGGCCTGACTGGAGTGAGCTCCTTTTTAAACCCAGGTGCCCTGATTAGCCTGCCTTGATTGGCTGCAGGTGTTCTAATCGGCCCATCTGTCTTAATTGGTTCTAGCAGGTTCCTGATTACTCTAGTGCAGCCCCTGCTCTGGTCACTCAGGGAGCAGAAAACTACTCATCCAGTGACCAGTATGTTTGCCCTCTACCAGACTCTTGTACCCCATGGTTTGGGTCCGTCACGCTAGTCAGGACCAGTGGGAAAGATAATAAATGTCATTCACCTGACCAGTGTCTGAAAATTAGTTTCTTTCTACCTAGACTTCCATTACTAGTTTTGAAAGGAATTGAAGTACCAGTGTTTTCTCTTCCCCTGCATTCTTCCAGTTCCCAGCACTGTCCTGGGAGATATCCACTGAAATGTTACAGCTGTTATAGTTAGAAACTTGAGCAGGGTGCAAAGGTATATTTGCAGGGCTGTTCATAGTAATTCTGGGGCCCTGCGCAGCCCCCCCTGTGAGGGGTGCTGGGGCCCCAGGCCTCTGCGGGGAGGATGGGGCTGGCTTGAGGGCAGCGGGGAACCACTCCCCAGCACTCACTGGCAGCGCGGCTAGGGCTGGGTCGCTGCACTTCCTGCCACTGGTGAGTGCAGGCTCGGCCCTGCTGCAGAGCTCAGAGGAGTGGGGGTGGGGCTGAGGCGGGGCTGGGGCAGGGAATGGGCAGAGCAGGGAAGAGCCGGGGGAAGCTGGGGAAGAGCCAGAGCAGCGGCTGGAGCAGGATGCAACTGCACAGGGTATCAGGAAATTTGGTGCCCCAAATTTCCTGGTGCCCTATGCAGCTGTATACTTTGCATATGGATGAACATGGCCTTGTGTATTTGTACTGCAATCTTGTTGGTTGAAATGGAGACTGCTTACAAATGGGCAGACTTAAGAACATAAACCATGTCCCTTTCTTACTAGGTATAGATAAGGCCCTACCAAATTCACGGTAATGAAAAACGCATCATGGACTGTGAAATCTGGTATCCCACCATGAAATCTGGTCTTTTGTGTGCATTTACCCTATGTTTTAGATGATAAATCTGAGGAAGTGTCATTGAGATGTCATTAGAGGAAGTTTTGGAACAAATTGATAAACTAAACAGTAATAAGTCACCAGGACCAGATGATATTCACCCAAGAGTTCTGAAGCAACTCAAATGTGAAATTGCAGAATTTCTAACTGTAGTCTGTAACCTATCCTTTAAATCGGCTTCAGTACCAAATGACTGGAGGAAAACTAATGTGATGCCAGTTCTTAAAAAGGGCTCCAGAAGTGATCCTGACAATTACAGGCCAGTAAACCTGACTTCAGTACCGGGCAAACTTGTTGAAATCATAGTAAAGAACAAAATTGTCAGACACATAGATGAACATAATTTGTTGGGGAAGAGTCAACATGATTTTTGTAAAGGAAAATCATGCCTTACCAATCTACTAAAATTCTTTGAGGGTGTCAACAAGCATGTGGATAAGGGGGATCCAGTGGATATAGTGTACTTAAATTTTCAGAAAGCCTTTGACAAGGTCCCTCACCAAAGATTCTTCACTAAAGTAAGCTGTCATGGGATAAGAGGGAAGGTCCTCTCAGGGATTGTTAACTGGTTAAAAGATAGGAAACAAAGGGTAGAAATGGTCAGTTTTCAGAATGAAGAGAGGTAAATAGTGGTGTCCTCCAGAGATCTGTACTAGGCCCAGTTCTATTCAATAGATTTATAAATGATCTGGAAAACGGGATAAACAGTGAGGTGGCAAAATTTGCCGATGATACTAAATTGCTCAAAATTAAGTCCCAGGCAGACTGCGAAGAGCTACAAAAGGATCCCTCAAAACTGGGTGACCAGGCAACAAAATGGCAGATGAAATTCAACGTTGAAAATGCAAAAAAATTGCAAAATGCAAAAATGCAAAAAAAAATCCCAACTATACATATAAAATGATGGGGTCTAAATTAGCTGTTACAACTCAAGAAAGAGATCTTGGAGTCACTGTGAATAGTTCTCTGAAAATATCCACTCAGTGTGCAGTGCCAGTCAAAAAAGCAAACAGAATGTTGCAAATCATTGAGAAAGGGATAGATAATAATAAGACAGAAAATACCATATTGCCTCTATATAAATCCATGGTATGCCCACATCTTGACCACTGCATGCAGAAGTGGTCGCCCCATCTCAAAAAAGATATATTGGAATTGGAAAAGGTTCATAAAAGGGCAACAAAGATGTTTAGAGGTATGGAACAGCTGCCATATGAGGAGAGATTAAGACTGTGACTTTTCAGCTTGGAAAAGAGATGACTAAAGGGGGATATGATAGAGGTCTATAAAATCATAACTGGTGTGGAGGAAGTAAACAAGGAAGTGTTATTTATTCTTTCTCATAACACAGGAACTAGGGTCACCAAACGAAATTAATAGGCAGCAGCTTTAAAACAAACAAAAGGAAGTATTTCTTCACACAACACAGTCAACCCATGAAATTCCTTGCCAGAGGATGTTGTGAAGGCCAAGACTATAACAGGATTCAGAAAAAAACTAAATAAGTTAATGGAGGATAGGTCCATCAATGGCTATTAGCCAGGATGGACAGAGATGGTGTCCCTAGCCTATGTCTGCAGGAAGTTTGGAATGGGCTACAGGGGATGAATCACTTGATTAACTGTTTTGTTCATTCCCTCTGGGGCCACTTGGCATTGGCCATTGTCGGAAAACAGGATTCTGGGCTAGATGGACCTTTGGTCTGACCCAGTATGGCCGTTCTTATGATATTATACAGATTTCAGAGGGGAGACCAGCATTTCTCAAATTGAGGATTCTGATCCAAAAGGGAGTTGCAGGGGGGTTTCAAGGTTATTTTAGAGGGGTTGCGGTATTGCCACCCTTACTTCTGTGCTGCCTTCAGAGCTAGGCACCTAGCCAACAGCCACCCATCTCTGGCCGCCCAGCTCTGAAGGAAGCACCCTGTCAGCAGCAGTGCAGAAGTAAGGGTGGCAATACAATACCATGCCATCCTTACTCCTGCGCTGCTGCTGGCGGCAGCTCTGCCTTCAGAGCTGGGCTAATGACCAGCAGCTGCCTGTCTCCAGCTGCCCAGTTCTGAAGGGAGCTCTGCCGCCAGCAGCAGCAGCAGCAGCACATAAGTAAGGGTAGTAATTCTGCAAACCCCCCTACAATAATCTTGTAACTCCTGTACAACTCCTTTTTGAATCAGGACCCCTACAATTACAACACTATGAAAATTCATATTTAAATAGGCAAAATCATGAAATTTATGATTTTTAAATTCTCCTGACCATGAAATTGACCAAAATGAACCTTGAATTTGGTAGGGCCCTAGGTATAGATGATATATTGTGCAATTACTTGAAAATTACCACAGCATGGCGTGCTAATCTGCTTGGATAATCAGGGGGAAATAGTGGATTGAGCAAAGAAAGCCTAGGGCATTTCTACTGCTGCTGAGTTGTTGGGGCATTTAATTGCTCATGTGTTTACAGTTTTTGGTTTCGTAGTTACAAAGGCATATAAGTATCCTTCACTGAGTGCTAACCTTCTTTGGAAAGTTAGAATTTTTCTGTTGTTCTCCTTAGCTCTCTGACACTGAAAGAAAGAAAATTGCACACAGACAAATCTAAAACTAATGTCATTTATTTGGGGGTCCCTCCACTCCTCAAAAAACCATTGTTGGTGATTGTGTACATTTTTAGTTGGCTGTGGAGGATGTGATTTCCTTGTGCTGTATATTAATGTGGGTTAAGAGGTGACCCACATTAACATTTTTTAAAAAGTCGGTATAAAGCTCTCTGATCCTTTGCTTTGATGTCCTCAGCAGAACCTCATACCACTTCAGAGCCAGACAATTTTTTAGTGTTTTTAATCCATAACTATCTCAAAGTAAAAGATAACACAACAGAAGACATCAAAGACCAGAAATTTATAATGTAAAAAAAAAAAAAGCCATTTCTTAAAGAAAGCTTTCAAGTTTTATTGATACATCAAAGAAAAAAAGACCCCTTTTTGTCTTTTGCAGGTCATCTTTAAACATAAATAAATAAATTAAATTAATGGTACCAGGAGATCTTAAACTTAGATACCGAGAAATATAGCTGTATTTTGACTGACGGGCAGCTGACACCCATTGAACTTTTATTTTGAGTGCCGTAAATAAATTCCTTTGGAATCTCTCTGAATCTCCTTATTTGTTTATCCATGATAACTTCTCTGTTAGTCATTTTTTGTAATTAAATGGTAATGAGGTGTAAGCCCTTAAATATAAATTACAGCATCAAGCTCTTATGAGCTATTCTGACTCTACTGTGTGTTTCCATAGAAATGTGCCGAAATCATTGTGGTTCACCTTGGCTACCTGACTTACACTCAGTACGAAGTCATTGTTGGTTTTGAGGATCTGAATAAGCTGATGTACCCCATCAAGAATGTGAATTTCACAGTAAGTGAACAGTATCATGCTAGCAAAAAAAAAATCTTCAGTTTTAATTATTGTTGTGGAAGGCTACTTTAACCCTAAAATGTACGACATTTCCCTTTTTTGAAGGTGAAATACTTGCACAGAGAACGTGTGGAAGCTAAGGCCATATCCTCATTGAGATTGTAAACATACTTTATTTGCCATTGTCAAAGTTCTAGCACGATTTCCTTGACTAGTGTGGAGAAGAACTCTTCTGTCAGAACTGTTACGAACTTGTGCTTATCTAGAGTGGTAGTCTGTAGTGCTGTTCTCTAGAAATCTTTATTAGCCCTTGGAAATCCATACTAACACCTAGCTAGCAACAGCTGTTCAAACATGATTACAGCTAGAACAGTTCTGATTAGTGTGGATAAGGAAAGCCTGTTCAGAAGGCCATTCTATATTTTCTTACAAAGCACACCACTGAAAAAAACTTGAATGCACATGTTAAACCCTTGTCTTGTTCTTACAGCTCTGAACTCAAGCACTGCTAAGAAATAACTGTAAAATGGAAAAGCCTCCTGGCTATTATCATACAAATAGGCAATCCAAAAATTGCATTTCTGTTATTCCCATGTTCAACTGATTGCAGTGTTGGGATCTGAGCTCACAAGAAATGTCTCGTTTAGACAGGTTAATATGTGAATTCAAATCTTACATCCTCAAACACATACTGGCCTTTTACAACTGTTATGGTAGGTGTATTGAGATTAGTAGGATTTTTCCAGACTTTCCAAAAGCATATGGGGTTGTATAAGGCTCGACTCTGGGGCTGGAGCTTCAGGCACCAACTTACAATGTGCCAGGGACTGCTCACTGCTCAACCCCTGGCTCTGCCACAGGCCCTTCCCCCACTCCACTCCTTCCCTTGTCCTCCCCTGCACCTGCCATGCCCTTGCTCCTCTCAGAGCCTCTGCACTCCATGAAACAGCTGATCGGGAGGTGGAGGGAGGAAGGCGGGCGCTAATCGGTGGGGCTGCCAGTGGGTGGGAGACGCTGGGAATGGGGGTAGAGGAGCGGATGTGGGAGTGCTGATGTTTTACGGTGGCTCTTTGACAATGTACATTAGTAAATTCTGGTTTCTTCTTAGGGATGGCCAACTTGAGTTTGCGATAGACTTTATCATCTTGCTTTGTACATGACCTTTAAGGCAGCTTTGCAAAACTCTGCTTGCCCAGAGTGTCTAGTATCCACAGCTGAGATTGCACAGTGTGTAGCATAGTAGGGCTCTGTACACGTAGTACAGAATAAATGGTGCCTGATCTAAAGAGCTTGCAGTCTAAATAGTCAAGACAGACAAAGAGGGAAACCAGTGACATACAGAGGTGAAGTGACTTGCCCAGAGTCACACAGGTGCCAGAGAATGTTGCTGAGTACATTTTTGTGCCTTGGCTTGTACTTTTGTATAACCGTTTTTATAACCATTTTCCAAGTCTCCTTTAAAGTCTAATATGTGGACTGCAGAATAACTTAAACCCTGATCCTTTGTAAAAGTTTATATAAGCTTCATTTTATCCATAATGTCTGTTATAGGGGAGGAAATTAAGTTAGTTGCGTGTTTTTAGAACTTGTTTTCCTTTTTCCTGAGGCAAAAACCAGGTGAAGGGGAAATAAATGAGCTAATTAGCAATCATTAATCTCTTCTTAATTTGGCAAGTTTAGTCAGCTATAAACATGCATAGTCTTCAAAAATAAAGAAGCTTGCAGTGAATGGAGTCGATTGATGAATTTACTGTAAAGCCTTAAACAAAGGGAAGTTAAGCTATGTTGGTTTCATCCTTTTTCTTTTTTTTTTGCCTTAGTGTGTGGTTTGTCATGTGTGATCACACTTTGAGAATGTATCATGCTTCTTCTTTATCTTGTAACGTAGTACCAAGCATGAGGAACAGTAGGCTGCTTTAGCTCTATTTTTATTTATTGAAATTTTCATAACAATATCGAGGTTGGAGGAGGCAGCGAGGCATGAATTAGCCTTAATCTTTCTAAGGTAGTGCAGTGGAATTTGCAATGGCTTGGCCATTAAACTTGAAAAAGCCAGTGGATTCATCTGTAAGACTTTTATGCAATATTGTGTCTGCAAGTACTAGTAATTTGTTATGTTATGCAAATTCTATCAGCTTCCTCTTAATATGCTAATTTATCTTTTATTATCTTGTAGTGGAAAACCTACAACCCATCTTTTTCACAAGTAGAAATCTGGTTCCGATTTGTCTTTGTAGTTCTTACTTTCATGGTCACTGTGAGTACAGTCTCTTACTTCACTTTTTTGGAGGGCTGGGGATAGGTGTGCAGGTGGCTAATTCAACTGCTACCCAGTCCTGTGTTTGGTATCCTAGCTCTCAACATTAGCAAGGCCTCCTACTGTGCATGTGCAAAACCATTTTAAAAAATACTTATAATTCAGTTTGTGTTTTAAAATTTCTGCCAACAATGGAAGGGTTTTAGTTGAACCTGAATTTTCAAGTCCAGCTGTGTTTGAGTGTTTTTTGGATTGGGTGGTATTGCAAATGGGGAAAATCATATACTTTGTACAGCTCAAAATGGTTGAAAGAATATTGCTCAGACTTTCAAGAAAAAACTCACTTCGGAGCTGAGACCAAGTAATGAAATATTTCTGAAAAACTGGAGTGGAAAATTTCTGACAAGGAATGAAAACACTGGGTTATAATGAAAGTCCTAATGTAATTTTGAATGTAGTGGGTGCTGCTACACACTTTCTAGAAGTGTGTGGGTAGGCGGTGGGTGTGTGTACACACCTCTTTTATCAGGTAACAATGAATGTGGTACATGACCTGACCCCTCAGTGAAGTTTGTTGGCTAGGTTAGGCAGATATCGGTATGTTGTTATAGTCTATATAGTAATATCAAACAGTAAGTTGGCAGCATCACACAAATGATGCTGGTTTCCATTTCAGGCTGTCCTAGAGGTTAAATGACTTGCTCAAGGTCACACAACATATCAGAATGACAAATAGAACCTTGGAGACCTGACTCCTAGTGATAAAATCTTACTCAAAAGGAAGTGTGCTCTGTTGAGTACATAGTTGTGTATTAGTCTCTGTTAGCTCTGCTAAGGCTAGGAAGGACAAGATAGATGAAGGTTGATGTATGTAATATAGTAACTGGCAGTTGCCAATAATTTTTTTTATTTTTTTGCAGTGTCTGTTTGCACATTCTCTCCGGAAATTTTCCATGAGGGACTGGGGAATTGAACAGAAATGGATGTCCATCCTCCTTCCCCTGTTGCTGCTTTATAATGGTATTTGTGTGTATATATATTATACCATTTTTGTAGGGTTCTCTTACAGTCAGCTTGGCCCCTTTAAAATATGTGACTGCTTATAAAAATTCAGCCATGTACTCATTGAATTTCTTTAAAAACATACAAATAAATCCCTTCTTTTCAGTAGGCCAGATGCCATGATAATCAGATGGGTTTCATTTCCTTTCAGTCTTTCAAATAAATGTTGTTCCTGATTGTTTAAAATTCTGAATCAGATAAATGTTGTATTATCTGTTTTAAAGGTGGTAGTATTATTCAGCTTCTGCATTTAACCGAGCATCTCTCTGGAGGCACTGAGATACCAGTGGCTCCTCAATTAAGCATGGAGGCTGCTTTTAGTCTCTAGCCTGTAAACCAAGCCAAATTGCTAGAGAGATCCAGTAGGTATCAAAATAGCATTTGGCCCTGTAATGAGGTATACTGGCCCTTTTAAGAGGGGGCCCAGAGGACCCTGTTCCAAGGAATTTCACAGAATCACAGATTATTAGGGTTGGAAGGGACATCAAGAGATCATCTAGTCCAACCACCTGCTCAAAGCAGGACCCATCCCCAAATGGCCCCCTCAAGGATTGAACTCACAACCCTGGGTTTAGCAGGCAAATGCTCAAACCACTGAGCTATCCCTCTGTTGAGCCCCCCCCCCCCCCATTCAAATTTGAATGAACCAAGGCCCAGGAAGTGGCATGGTGGCAGAAGAGAGGAGACCGTCCCAGGGAATTAGAAGTTGTGTGGGAGGAAAGCACCAGGACAATGCTGCTTTAAGGTCCCAGACCTTGTAGTGTAGGGTGGAGCAGGGCTCTTCTCACTTCCAGGAGCTCTTCACAGGAGACCAGTGAATAGACTGCCTTCTCCCTCAGAACAAGGGAAAGACGTTGACAGGAGAAGGAAGCGAGAGCTGGAAAGCTAAAATCTAGGGAGAGACAGTTATGAGAAGCAACCTTGTGAAGAGCAGGCTATGGATGGCAGAAGAGCCAGAGAGAAGTATGAACCTTTGGATTGGATTGATGGACTTTATTGATGTGACTGTTTGTGGGCATTAAACCAGCCACTGCTGGAGTCTGTGGGGAGTCAGATGGTCCTGATGAGAGAGAACAGAGGGGGCTTGCTGCAAAGGGAACTCTGGCCATGAGAGACTGCTCAGGCAGCAGCAGCTGTGTTACATGTCCCCAGAACTTTAACACTAGAACTACACTGAGACCTGACTTTAGGCAACCAGCAAGAAACAGTTGTGTAGTGGGTGCCCTCTAACTAAAGGGCTAACAAAACACAAACTCTACTGGAAATCTTGGGGAAAATCTTAATGTGATTGCTTAGCACAGGGAGGAATACCTGTTGGAGGTGCCTTGTATTTGTTATGAACTTTCAGATTCAGCCAACTTCAGTGCCACTTACTTGTTAAGATTTTGAAAAATCTGCTTGTTTTCTGAAGACCCTCTGGGTATTTTCCCCCCTTTGATTAATGGGTAAAATTGAAAAAGAAAATAAAATTCTATGATTTTTCTTCCATTCTGTTACAGATCCATTTTTCCCCCTCTCATTTTTGGTGAATAGTTGGTTTCCTGGAATGCTTGATGACCTCTTTCAGTCTGTGTTTCTGTGTGCATTGCTGCTGTTCTGGCTCTGTGTCTACCACGGGATACGAGTGCAGGTAAGGAGAGGACAATTACTCAGTACTTGCTGCAGAGATATTAGCATTAATTCAGTTTTGCATTATGTAGTTTTAATTTTTCTCCCTGATTTATGTGGTACACCTTTTCCAAGCTGTTAACAAAATGAAATCATGCCTAATATGAAAATGTTCACAAAAATCATTCAATACACAGTGTATTGTGACTTTTTATTCTGTCCCGTATGCTAAACTCATTTCTTCCATTTTATTTCAGATCAGTTTTATATATTCTAGCTCATTATTTAATGGATTCACAGAGTGACAAACCCTGATGTAGTGTTGTACTGTTTGCATTATGACTTGAATATGTGATTTGTGGTTAGCCATTTGGGTGCTTTGTCTCTTGTGCTAGGGAAGAGACAGGGCTCTGTTACAGAGCAGTGTTTCTCCACTTTTTTGATACCAAGGATTGGCCTGCTGCCTTCCTTAAACTGTGTCAGGGAGATCTCAGACACTGGCATAGAGAATGCTGTCATGTGACTTTGAGGCTAAAATGATTAGCAGTGAAATACTGAGCTATTCTAGCACAGCCTTATTGGCGTGGTTCACACCTCTCAGCTCTTATTCTAGACTAGTTGCAGAGCAACACTGTGGTATTTTCCACTTGATTCATATTTGGAAAGCTATATTTTTTTGCAACCATACATATTATAATCTTAAAAAAATAAAAAAGGAGAACTCAAATTCTGGAGTATAATTTTATGGAAAAAAGTGGATTTCGCAGCTGCGGAATCAATGAAGTGCGTCAGATCTTGTAATATCCTTACTTTGTTTTAACATGCATGTGATTATAACATAGTTTTTATACACTCTCTAGTGAGCTTTGGATCTTGCTAAATAAGTTGCAGATGCTGCTTTTTTAAAAAGCACTTTGGGAGTGAACCCGAAGTATAACTTGTAGCAAAGCGGCCTTAGGCAGGACACTACTGAGAGTATCAATTCAGGAACAATTGCTTAGAGCAGGGCAGTTACAGCCCAAGGCTGAGGTTCCTTCGCTGCTGAGGCACACCAAACTAGTCAAACAGAGAGGACTTCGGTTTTACCCCACTGGCTAACCGGAAGTCATGCAAGCAATTCCTCAGACACTCCAGTTCCCAGTGTCACCACCGGCGCCACTCCTTATGGGGATGAATGGTTATGAAAACCAATATCCCAGTAAAAGAAAAAAGGTTCTCCTGATCCCAAAGGACCAAGCTCCAGACCTAGGTCAATATACCAGTCAGATCTTACCCAAAATCACGCTGTTGCCAATCCTTTAGAATTTAAAGGTTTATTCATAAAAAGAAAGAAATATAGATGAAAGTTAAAATTGGTTAAATGGAATTAATTACATACAGTAATGGCAAAGTTCTTCGTTCAGGCTTGTAGCAGTGATGGAATAAATTGCTAGCTTAAGTAAAGTCTCTGGAGCACATCCACAGCTTGGGTGGGTCATTCAGTCCATTGTTCAGAGCTTCAGTTTGTAGCAAAGTTCCTCCAGAGGTAAGAAGCAGGATTGGAGACAAAATGGGGAAGATGCAGCTACCTTTTATAGTCTCTTGCCATGCGGCTTGTGCTTCCTTTGTTCCAAAAACAAGCTGCCCAGCACATGGCCTGAAAGCCTTAGAGTCCTCTCTGTAGGCATGTCCCAGCATGCCTTGCTGAGTCATAAGGTGTATCTTTCCATTTCTCAATGGGTCAGTTGTATAGCTGATGGTCCTTAATGGGCCATCAAGCAGGCTAGGCAGTGCTGATGCCAAACTGTCTGGGGTGTCACCCAGAAGCATAGAACAAATTTGAAATACAGATAGTATAGAACCAATAGTCGTAACTTTAAATACAAAAATGATACATGCATACAGATAGCAAATAATCATAACCACCAAATCATAACCTTTTCATAGACACCTTGACTTCCTTTGTACAAGATTTGGTGCCACTCTAGGATCTTGTATACCGTCACAGTTCATGTCAATAACGTCACATGGCTGTTCCTATTTTAATGTGTTGAGAACTAACATTCTTTCTAAGGTGAATTCACATGTTCTTAACCTGTCGTCTTGTTTCCTCAACAGGGAGAAAGGAAATGCTTAACATTCTATTTTCCCAAGTTTTTTATCGTTGGGCTTCTGTGGTTGGCCTGTGTTACATTAGGAATATGGCAAACGTAAGTAATTTCCCTTTGTACTAAGTTTTAATGAGAAAAAGCTGTTCAGGAAAGAGAAGGTGGTTTACAATTAGTGATGTCTGTCTTTTGATGTTTTGATTGTGATCCAGAAATCTTCCGATTTTGTAAACTGAGACTAAATCTCTAATGGCTGTCCTAATGAAACACAGCCAGTGCATAATGACTCCCTACAATACATTCTCCAGTGTTTTGTTCAATTTAGAATAGGATTCTAAGTAGAATTTTTCCTCTTATCAGTCCCTCTGACAGTTGAATAATTTGTGTTGCTCTTTTCTGAATTCCTTCCCATTTGATAAGCTAACATAAAGATAGAAACATCCCGCTACCATCACCCACAATTGTGTCCCTCTTATATATTTTGGGGAGGGGGGACGGAAGTAAACGGTGGGGTGGTTAAGGTGGAAGGCTAGGCACCTTCAAGAAAATGCTTTTAAAATCAGAGACTGCCCTTCTGTCCTATAAGGGATACATACTTGATAATGAGTGAAGAGTCTGATCCTGCATTTTTTCATTGGTCCAATCAAACTCCAATAAATCTGTGAAACCCAAGTTTTGTAGGAAATTACTATGTTTTAAAGTAGCCGAAAATAAACACAGAAAATGAATAAAGAATAGCTGAAAACCCAGAATTCCCACATACATGACAAATAAAATCAATGGATCAGATCCTCAGCTGGTATAAATCCATGTGTCTCAATTTAAAATCAGTATAACTTCCAGTTTACACCAGCTGAGGATCTGGCCCAGTATCCGTAATCTTAGTAGAACAAGACTAGAATTCCAATAGTGTCTTTCGTCAATGCATGTTTCTGGTTTAACCTGACACCATTAGAACTGTGATTACTTCCTGATCTTTGATCTTTTCTAGTGTTAATGAACTACATGATCCAACATACCAGTTCAGAGTTGACACAGGTAATTTTCAGGTAAGTTTGAATCAAACTTTTTTGACACTTCCGTATGGATTTTGTACGTCTACTCAGGTAAGACTGGGGAAGAGGTGTGTGAAGAGATCTGTCAAATATTTAGTATTACATTATATTATATTCTTCAGGCTGAAATGTAACTTTTTTTTTGCTGTAAAACTTTAAAGAATGCCAAGTGCTGAATGGAAGATCTGAAGACTAAAAATATATTTTCACTATTTTAAGGAAAATTGTTCAGATTTTTTGTTTGGCTAATGCAAATGTCTTTAAAATGGACTTGTGTGTTTTATAGAAAGATGCTCCCTCCATTGCGTATTTTGTACTGGAGACATGGAATGTTTCCTTTTGGATGAAGAGGCGTGTGTCTATAGGCCTACTGCACTATTAAGAAAGAAGGCCATAGTGTGAATGTTGAGCTGTACTCCAGGGAAGACCGTTTGGACTCTTTGCAATTGAGTAGTTTCTGGTTAGAAATCACCCAGGGCATCTTGGATCTCTTCAGGAATATATTCATTACCTTTCAGAGAGCCAAAAATGAGCTCCTTGTTAGGCCTCCTAGTTCTCCGCATCTTCTATTCTCAGAACATTTGGCCTTCTCAGTAAATCTCTACTTTCACTTCTGTAGGAGAAATCAGTTCTGTACAGCCTCCTGTTGCTTCTCAGAGCTGTGTGACCATTTTTAAAAAAACTTCTGAGATTTGAACCATTCAACTGAAAGAAGTGGCCTTTGCTAATGAAACACCCTCTCCACCGTGCCACATCCCAAAATTGACAAAACTACCACAGCCACTTTTGCTACAGACAAGGGAGTATCATGCTTCCTTCCTCCAGCCTAATTGCCCTGAACAAATGGATCATGCTTTTGGAGATGGTTGTTTCTGTCTCTGGGATGGATTTGAAGGAAGGAAGAATAGGATAACGCTTGTTCAGTAAAACTATATTATATTTTTTTCTATTACAGGGAATGAAAATCTTCTTCCTTGTGGTGGCAACTGTATATATCTTGTACCTTTTGTTCCTGATAGTGAGGGCATGTTCAGAGCTTCGCAACATGCCTTATGTTGGTAAGCAGTACTTTCTTCATGTTTCCTTCAAATGGGTTTCCCCCCAGGATGGCTAGATATTTGGGGCAGAGGGTGTAAGCTCTCAAATGACTGACAATTGTTCTTAATCCCTACAGATCTCAGGTTAAAATTCTTGACTGCATTGACCTTTGTAGTTCTTGTCATTAGGTAAGACTTCTTTAAAGTACATATTCTCTGCATTGTAATATTTATAGCTTTGTAAAACTTTCTTAAAGAAAAATGATTCTTGGCATTCCAATTATCAGTAAAATGGTGAACCCTTAGAGCAGGTTATCTATTCACAACTTCCTCAGGGTTTATTCTTAAAAATGCCACTGCATCCAAACTACACATTAAAATCTTGCACGCTACTGGCACTCACCAAATAATAAATTGCGTCACTTGGTTCCATAATCGATAGATCTTCGTGTCCTTATTTTTCCAAAAAATTCCTACTGATATCCCAATAGAGCAGTGCTGTGGATCTTGGAAAGTGCATGACCTTCTGTTTATGAAATATAAAGAGCCTTTTTTAAAAGCAAATGCACTGACTCAGCTAGGACTGTGATGCACTGTTGCTGTCCTGGCAGACTGTCTGAGACAGATTTCATAATTTGTTTCTCAGAACAGTAGAGCTCAACAAGCTTGTGAGATGGTCACAAGGCTTGCATACTTTTTCTTTTGAAAGACTGCCATTAAATTCTGTCTTTAGCCCAGGAAAGCCAATGGGGCACCAACAATGCCTGTTTTTAAGGGATGCAGGGAATTTAATTAACCTAGACTCTGGGGCAAATGGCCTCTATAAGAGGGGAAGGAGAGAGGGGAAAAAACATTGATAACCCAAAATGAAGACATCCCACTCTGACCTGTTTAATGTCTTGAGTCAATGAGGCCAAGATGAGATCGGTGAACTGGCAGCGAAGCTCTTGGGTAAGTAGAATGATGAGTGACTAAAAACCTGCTCTGCATGCCTGCATTAAAAAAATACAATTGCGCTGATCATCTGGGAGAGTTGAGCAATCTGTAAATGCTCAAATTTCTGCTGTGATTTGTGGAGTCCAACACCTGACTCTCCATGACATAAAAATGGTTTCCCTTTTGGAAAAAATTTAGATTGATTTACATTGCTTTTTTATGGCAACCTTAAAATGTTGCAAAAGGGGAATGTGTATAAGAACCGTAACCATATGGGATTGTTCCATTCAGCTAATGGGGTTGATGGTGTCATTATGAATGGTGTTTGAAAGCAAGGGGCTATTACTCTAAACTTAAGTGGTTTATCTAGAATATTCTTATCAAAGGGAAAACTGTTTCCATCTAGAACAGACTAAACAAATGTGGCTTGCTAATCTGTCCTCTGGTGAGCACCTCTTGCTCTGTAACCTCTTTTCATGAGATATTTAGAGTGAACTGTCCACTACTGCCACCATCACATTGATCAGACTGTAGTTATGGACATGTATCTACCAGAGAGAAGTCCACCCTGCAGAGTTGTCTGCAAGGCAGCATTCACCTGTGGAGTTTCATGTGCTGAACGTAAGAATGGCCATACTGCGTCAGACCAAAGGTCCACCTAGCCCAGTATCCTGTCTTCTGACAGTAGCCAATGCCAGGTGCCCCAGAGGGAATGAACAGCTAATCATCAGCTGATTCATTCCCAGCTTCTGGCAAACAGAAGCTAGGGACACCATCCCTGCCCATCCTGGCTAATAGCCATTGATGGACCTATCCTCAGTGAACTTACCTAGTTCTTTTTTGAATCCTGTTATAGTCTTGGCCTTTACAACATCCTCTGGCAAAGAGTTCCACAGGTTGACTGTGTGTTGTGTGAAGAAATACTTCCATTTGTTTGTTTTTAAACCTGCTGCCTATTATTTTTCATTTGGTGACCCGTATTTCTTGCGTTATAAGGAGGAGTAAATAACACTTCCTTATTTACTTTCTTCACACCAGTCATGATTTTACAGACCTCTATCATATCCCTGCTTAGTCGTCTCTTTTCCAAGCTGAAAAGTCCCAGTCTTATTAATCTCTCCTCAAACAAAATCTGTTCCATGCCTCTAATCATTTTTGTTGCCCTTTTCTGAACCTTTTCCAATTCCAAGATACCTTTTTGAGATAGAGTGATCACATCTGTTCACAGTATTCAAGATGTGGGTGTGCCATGGGTTTATAGAGAGGCATTATGGTATTTTCTGTCTTATCTATCCTTTTCTTAATGATTCCCAACATTCTGTTCACTTTTTTGACTGCTGCTGCATATTGAGTGGATGTTTTCAGAGAACTATCCACAGTGAATCCAAGATAGCTCTTACCACTCAGAAAGCTAATTTAGACCCCATCATTTTATATGTATAATTGGGATTCTGACAGAATGTGAAATTCAGAGGTTGGGGTGAGTTGCTAATGTTTTTTTCTAAACTAGGTTCTAATACACACCTTCCATCAATGTAGGGTCATATCACTGCTGACTTTCGTGGATTGTGCTTTATGGGAAACCCAGGAAAAAATAGGCTAAATTTTCGCATCCTTCAACTGACTGACATCTAATTCAGAATGATTGATTGTTTTTTGAAATTAAGAGTGTGAAATCAGTGTCTTTTAGAATAAGCAGCTGAATAGATTTGCCACATTAGTCTAAGACAAGGTGCCATTTTTTCTTTTAACTCTATTCTTACCCCTCTCCCATTACCCACCTCATCAAATGTTGTTATAGTTCGGTGCATATAGCCACAGTGTCTGTCTTGTCTCCCACAGCATTGTTATACTTTATCTACGCTTTGGAGCACGAGTTCTACAGGACAACTTTGTAGCTGAGCTGTCAACTCATTATCAGAATTATATCCTTCCATTGTGGCTTCCAGTCATTTAGGAATATTGGTAACTTATTTCAGTTAAGTGAATGTATGGAGACGATGACTCAGGAGTTGTGCCTTTCACCGCTAGAGCACCAATTCAAATCCAACCCGGGTTGGTAGTGAGTGCAAATTGTTATTTTCTGATGGTTGTTCATGTTGGCTGCCAAATTTAATGTGTTGGTTTCAATCCATCTTTCTGAAGAGCTGTCCACGTCACAAAATCCACAGCCATAATTGGCACTCTTGAATGTGCACGAAGACAGGACAAGTTTTTCCCATATATGTGTAGTAGGCTATCCCTTCAGAGCAGGGCCGAGTCAGCTGGAAGGACACTGTGGGATAATTTACATAGATGCTGCCTGTGCTGACCATATTCTGTAGCTAGCAGATGTCTGCAAATTGGCATAGGTATTAAATTCACTTAAACAAAAGTATCATGGGCTGCGTAATTGGAGGAGGCAGGAAGTAGTTCTAAACTGCCATCTTACATTTTCCAGTTCAGGGCTGAGTTTCCAATACAGAAGGAAAATATTATTGCAGGATCATGGTACAACTAGAGAGTGTTCACGCATATCTTGCTACAGTTCAATCTTGTCTACACTGGCTGTTTTGGGGAAATCTCCCTTTGTTGTGGTACAGCTCCTCTGGTGCGGTGACAGCTGGAGTATTACTAAAAACTTGTCACTAGCATGTTTACTACCATGTTGTTTAGACCCATTCAGTGCAGGTCTAGATAACAGAGAGAGGGTATGTGGGGGCAAGGTTGGGTGGGGAAGGTGGAAGCAAAGCTAGTCTGCTCTAGAGCTTCCACCAGTGGGAGATATTCCCAAAACTGCTGGTTTAGAAACAGCATTTGCACAGTACTAATTTGATAGTCAAGCAGTTGGCTCCATCTTATTCATTATAAAGTACAGTTTTTTTAGATACGCTAAATTTTACAGATGGGGAAGCCAATTTGCCAGATGTTGCCAGCTGGTGTCTGTGTTGGAACCAGGATTAGACTTGTATTTCTGGATCCGCAACTCAAACACTAGAGTACAGTTCTCTCTAGATTCTGAAACTGGCTGTGGGACCGGAAGTGCCCAATACCCTCTAGAAAATGACTGCTGAACTTTTCTATAACTAGTGGAAACTAAAATAGAGAGCTTTAATGAGGTACCTTAAAAGGAAGGGGAACAGCCCCACCATGTTTTAGTATTCTATCTGATTGCAGTCACTCCTCCCTTCCACCCAGTTAACTTAATCTAAGACAATGCCAAACTAAACATCAGTGTCCCAAAACTTTAACAGTGCACAGTTAACACTCTTCATACTTTGGAAGTGCTGGGCAAAAGTCATCAAGCTTTCCCAAAAATGTTGTTGCGGGGAGAATCCTACCTAATGTTGGTTTATTCAAAATTAATATGTACTTAGCTGTATTGTGTAAAATCCTTGACTATTATTACCAGCAGAATTCTTATCATTCTATGGTTTACTCAACTTCTATCTCTACACTTTAGCCTTTGTGTATTCTCCATCAAAGAATGCACTGTATGGTAAGTGACTTACTGTAAAATTTGTCAGATTGCTGCTGAGATCTGTCATGCCAATAGAGCTCATCAAATCTTCACGTTGGCTGTTTCATTAGCACTTTATTTTGTTCTGTATATATGAGCAGCTTAAGGTGGCTTCAAATAGCCAGTAACAATAGAAATGTGCGTTGATCTAATCCATGAAAATTTTACATTTATTGTATGTGCCTCTTAATATTGTGTAGCTGTAGGATACTCAATAATAAATATGGCTACTGGATGTCTTCTGCTTTAACCATTGAATGTAAGTATGCTGGACAGCTAGCATGTACTGCATGCATGGGGAAGGCCTTATTTATTGGGGCAGGGCAGTTTTTCACTAAACTGATTTTGGCACTAAGATGAATGGAGCTGCTTCAGGAATCCCATACTTCCATTATAGGAGATGCAACTAGCTAGCTGGCTGGCTGGGAACAAATATTTGCATCTGTACCTGGGTTAGAAGAATTAAAGAGCATGCAGAAGGTATTGGATCTTGTGGCAAACCATTAGGGCCAGATTTCACTCTGTAACTCTGCTGACTTCAGTGGAGTTGTCATCTTACACCAGGGATATACTTAGCCCTAAGACTTCACAGGCCTATGCTGGGAAACCTGGAGAGGTGGTATTGTAGACAGCCAGTGGAAAGAGAGTGTGCATCCTTCCATTCCAGCATGAAGTTACAGCAGTACCTTCCTCCTCCCTATGTGAAAGTGAAAAATATATGCCCTAAGTTATAACACCTTAGATAGGTATTAATGACCAATTATTAGATTTCATTACTTTTGGAACTTTAGTCATAAATAAAGGAAAGGGACTGAAATGTCACATAAAATCTGCCTATTCTTTTCAACCAGCTTCTTTATTGACTAGTGTGTTCTAAAATGTCAGGTACAAGTAATGTGGACAGGTGAAATTATACCTGGGAAGAAATGATGCTAATACAATATAGAGACTATCCACCTCCTGGAGTTTTTAGACAACTTCAGCTGTTATGAATGCTGACAATCTGTGAGATGGGAGTTGAAGAGTTTAAATCACAGATGCCAATCCATTCCTTGCCAGGGTAAAACGCCAGGCTGAATCCCAGTTATAACTTCCTTGGAAACTACAAAGTCTCTCCCTTCAGTTCTGGATAAAAGTCTAATCTAAAAGTTTTGAAGTCAGGAATGCAATTTTCTGGTTAAATGAAACCATATCTATATTTTCCAGAGTCACAGTTGAAAGACAGTCCTGCCTTTTCTATGCTGAATGATTCAGATGATGATGTGATTTATGGGTAAGTAACACAATTGTGAAAAATCCGTTGGTGATTCAGGGGGTGTGGAGTTGCTGTATTTGATATAAAAAGCTTAAGGACCTGGTGGGTTATTCTTAGTGAAAATCCAAACATTCTGACTACAGAATGGAAGACAGCTGTAGCTTGAGTCTTCTATTTTGGGTCACTTTACTCCAGAATATAATTGTAATGAGGTTTCTTACTATCTTGGTTTCTTTTTTTCCTGTTGAAAAAAGGACTGTCATGACACTGATACTAAAAGATACATTCCCTACTTGTAGGTGTGAGGACAATGGCAGGCTGCAGTAAGAGGGTTTATGTGGATAGCAGGGTTTGGGAAGAGAATACACTGGCAGAAGGGAGTAGATGGGAAACAAGTGCTGGAGTCTGGTTGGCAGGATGCAGGTTGCAGTAGGAGGGAATAGATTGAGAGCTGGGCCATACTTAAAATGGCCACTGCTGTAGGGCAGGACAATTGCTATTTTAGATACCTAGTATTCATTAAAAATATTAATAATCAAATCCAGTGCAATTCCCTGAGTTCAGATTCTGAACTTGACAGTAGTATTAGTATTTACATAGCATCTAGAGGCCCAGGCAGGGTCCCGTTGTGCTTGGTGCTGGACAAACACACAGTAAAAAACAGTTCCTACCCTTGAGGGCTTACAGACTTTGTATAAAAATAAAAATAAATAAATAAATACAGGAAAAAAAAAAAGCCACACAACAGGTAGGTGAAAGAGTGAGGACATGGTGACATGTTTCACATAGATCAGTTATGTGCAGCTTGTAGTAATAGCTTTTTTGTCTTTGCTTTTGTGTGTGTTTAATTTTGATCAGTAGCAGCAGTCCCAGCTTGCCTCCTGATTAGCTGTTGTCAGCAGTCCCATAGGTGTCACAGTAAAGACAAGTCTACAGTGGCATGTAAAGTAGCACATTGCACACCCAGCTAGCACAGGTATAAGTAGCAGTGTAGATGGTGAGATGTGGCTTATGCAAGTAGAATGCCGTACATGCCTGAACCCCTAGGGGGTATGTACCCTATACAGCTCTCTACATGCCCAAGCAGTGCCTTCCACATCTACACTTCTATTTTTAGCAGTGTCCCACTGCCTCCTCGCATTATGTGCTGCAGTGACGAAGCCTATCTTTCACTCTGGCATGTAGCTCCATGAGTTGTGCCTGTATTTTACATGCTGCTACAAGTGTAGACAAGGCATAGAAGCAAACCTTGAGAGAGAATTTGGAGACTAGGATTACGTATTGCTCACATCTCTTAACTGAAATGCATTCTTTCGGATTAATGAATCCTTGTGAATGATGATGTACTTGTATCAGTTGTGAATTGATGGCCCAAATTATTGTAGAACTGGTTTAGTATCTTTTCTCTGTTTATATGAAATTAAGTAGCTGGCCATTGTGTTCAGGGTGTTTACAAATATCTATTTGTTAACAGGAGTGACTATGAAGAAATGCCACTTCAGAATGGTCAAGCCATTAGAGCCAAGTACAAGGAAGAATCAGACAGTGATTGAGTTCCTGTGGAAGAGACTTGCTTATAAAAATGAAAGTGATCTTGAGGTTTTTCCTAGATGATCACTTCCTTGACATTCTTATGAGTCTGCTTTCAACTGAACACTGTCTCCCTGGGAAGGACTTCCTATTTATTTCTGTTTACAGAGTTAAAACAGAACTGAAGGAAAAATGGAAATGCTTGAAAAGATTGTGGTGGAGGCTTCTAAGAAACCAAATTCTTTCTTTACGCTAGGTTTAGAAAATGTCACATACAGGATTTCTGTGGAGAACAGACTGCTAAAACAATGAGGCTTTCAGAGTCTGATTCCAACTAAGAGTGTCACTGATTATATGCTGATTTAAAATTACTTCCTTGCTGTCTGTTTTTAGAGGATTATGTACATCATCTTCACTCCTGATGCAGCTTGTGTTAGCTATTGTATACAGTGTCCACTGGTGATGGTGCCTCTCTTTCTTCTTCCCTTCCTCACCCTGCCCATCTGAGTTGGAGGTACGAAAGGGCAGGTATTTCCATTGATTTCTGAGAAACCACAAGCTTTATTGCTTCTGCTTTGAAGGGGCAGCATTCACAGTTCAGTGGTCAGCTCTGTAATTGGCTGGAGTTCATAAAATGGAAGTTTGCCAAATATCTGCAGTTATGAATGTGAGACAGGTACAAATATTCCAGTTCTGTTAAGGCCAAAATTTATAATCAGCAGTGCAAAGTAATTTGCAAGGGTTTCTCTTAGAATGATCAAAACAAAATAAGACAAAAATAAGTTAAAATGTCTGGTTTAAATATTTTAAACTGTTGCAAACCTTGGGAAATCTATCTGTGGTGGGGGCAGAGGAGGGAGAAAATTGTTACATTTCCTACAAAGGGTACAATATACAACTTAATATTTTTAACACAAACATTCTTTTAATTGCTAGATTCTTTCCTAAATTAGGATTTTTCATGCAGTCTTCTCATAGCTGTTTTAAGAAAAAGTAGTTTATATTATAAGAACGATCACTTTTGATGCCATGTTGAACAAATATACAAAAGTGTGTTCTTCAGCATGTTCTGTAGATAGCTCAATCTCTTCATCTTTAGGCACACCTAAATAGCTATACTTAAAATGCCTGCTGCTTACAAGTATCTTTCTTTTTTACTGTTCCTTTTCAGGCTATGCTAGAACAGTGTGCTAAAGAACTTCAGAGTATTTACTGGAATATTGCTCATCATAGTATTTAAATGTGTGTTTCAGTTTCCCTACCATAGCATAGCTTTGTTTTTAAAGGGAGACTGTCAATTTCTATTAACTTTTTAAAAAGTTTTTAGTATTTTCAGGTATGCCACCTATCCCTGGAGTCTTTCTGTGGGTTTTTCTGTGGTTTCTCAATCACCATTTTCTTACTGTTTCATACAGCAACAGGGAAGAGAAATACCCAAACTAACAAATGGGAAACTGACAGCATATAGAGAACAAACAGTGATTTTGATCGATATGCAAAGACCTGTCTACACTAGGGAATTGAACTGGTTTAATCATAAAACTTCACTGTGTCCACAATGAACATGCTGAATTCCATTGGTAACCACTGCAGGTTTGTCTTAACATTCACATTAGAACTGTCCTAAACCACTTCATCTGCAATAACCTCTGGGTATCTGTTTCACAGTTCAGGAGCAATGCATTCTGGGAGACTTGACCAGGGTGCTATGGGAGCACTAGTTGAACTACTACAGCTAGTCTGTATTCTCAATGGCATTTAAAATGATTCTGGCAAAACTGGCGTTTAGTTCTGCTGAAAGCAAGTGGAATACAAAATATATTTAGCATGCTTGTGTAAACCATTTTGTGGCTATGAAATTTAACAAACATACTAGGAAGTTGAAATGATATCTAGCACAGTAAATGTCTTTCGTGTAGACCAAAGCCAAGAGAAGGCCAAACTACTGTCATGTGCACAAAGTAAAAAAATAGAACAAACAGATTTCCCCTTGGTGTGGTAGGTGTTACAAGTAACAATATGTGGAAAAATTCTGAGAGGGTTAAATTGTCTTTGTAAACTGCAGTAGTTGTTGCACCTTTAACAACTCTTTTAGCTAACTTAGCCTTTTTTTAATACACGGTTGTGTTTTTAGATGCTTTTTTTAATCCAGTGGAAAAACAGACTGGCTTCTCTTTTTCTAAAACAAGAAAGCAAGAATAATCCAGGGCTTGCTTGTACTTGAGTTTGACTTTGTAAAGTCAGGCTCAGGATCCAATCACTGATATTCCCTGTACACCCAAAATTTCCATGGACTTTCATGAGAGTCGGGGAAGTTGGAGGTGGTGACACAAGGATCAGGCCTTTATGTTTATGCTGATTTTTACTTGTGCATTCAAAGCTTTTTGGCACTTTAATACTATTTTATTCCTATTGTAAGTCATTTTTTGATTCGCTAAAATATTTTTCCATGTAGGATATCTGAGTTTTACTAATGCTGCTTACTATAATCCAGGTTGCTTGTGATACAGTATATTGTCTGACTTAATTAAATGTTTTTTTTATTCCATTAACTAAAGAAAACATTTTTTTAAGAATTCATCAAGAAATCATGGTATTTCGAATTTGTGAAATTTTCGTAGGCTGTTTTTTGTCCCTTTATTATTCTTTTTGTTATTACATTGGTTGTTAGAGGAACAAAAATAGGAATAGGATGGGGAAATGTGTACTTTAAAAAAGTTATTTATCTTGTTAATGAATTATTTTGTATTGAACTGCCTTTCCCCATGCACAGAGCCCTGCACAGATACAAAATTTGTATCCGCATCCAAGCCGCAAAAATGATCTGTGAATATTCACACCTGCAGATATAAAGGGGATATCTGCAGATTTGCAGGGCTTTAGAAATAAAATTTGGATTGACACCCACCCTCGATCTGCAAAAAAAATTATCCACAGATGTAGATATCTCTGGATATAAAGCAGTATCTGCAGATTTGCTGGGCTCTACTCCTGCATACCGTATTTAATACTCAAAAAATGTTATGTTGTAACTTAGCAAGTTTGGCTAAAGCAGCACAGCATTAACTTCACTACCTACCCAGTAAATAGGCAGAAGCAATAAAGCTGTCTCCCTGGCAAGAGATCACAAATTTCATGCTTTGTGGCAATGAATATTGAAAACTGCCCAAAGATACAATTTGGAACCAAAGATTACTCTGAGGAATTGTCCTGGGGCAACAAGATGGATTGTAAATATTTTGTGAGGAGTTGTATTCATGTGTCTCTACGCAGTGTGGTATGCTATTATGACCCAAGAATCAAATGAAAGGTGTCTGTGTAAGAAATTCACTTGGCTAGCTGTGTATTTTCCATATGGCCAGCGGAAAAGTCAATAAGGGAAGTATATTTTGTAAAGCTTGAATTTTTTTCTTCCCAAGAACCACAGTTAGGTCAAAGTGCACTTGTCCTAGGCTGTTAAAACACAACTAATAAAAACAGTGGGGTGGATTCCTTCCGTCGTTCTCCCATTTCAAGCTTTCATCTAATAATTCCAGATTAAATCTTTTCAAGAATGATGATTAAAACATAGGAAAATGAGTAATGTATACAAAATACATCCACAATGTACTGGGTTATGGAAGAAGTGAGATGCTGCTTCTTTTTCCCGATACTGAGGGTTTTTTACTTGTAAAAATCTTTCTTATGCACTATGTGGAAGCCAAATACCACTAACCCTGGTGTTACCTGTTCAGTTTAGGGCACCCCATCTATACCCTATGAGGGGCTCAAGATGTGACCCAGTCAGTTTAGGCACCTCCACCCTTTCCCTTCCAAGGGCTCAGGGTGTAAGGCACCTATCCTTACCCACAGGGCTCAGGATGGAAACCTGGTCAATTTAAGAATCCTTTCCCTCGAGGTTAAGGGCTCTGAGTCTGTGGAACTTTTTCCCAGGGAAAGCGCCTTACACAGTTGTGCTTTAAACATCTATTTATTAGCAACATGCACAGAATATATATACCAAGCAAATTTCTTATGCCCACCACTCCTACAGACAAATTTCACATGATGGCCAGTTAGGATTCATTCAGCTGGGGGTTCCCTGCAATGCCTCTGCATATCAGGGTTGTACAGATGGGTCAGAGTTCCTGCGGCTTGATGTTGAACTACAGTCTGGAAATGACTCCCAAAGAGCATTGTTTTTCATTTACATTAGATAGGTTTAGTACATTTGAAGGAAGAAGCTAGTTTTACCTATCACATTATCCCACACTCCTCAGTAACAAAATTTTTAACCAAGTATACACTGGCATCTGTATGTCCTCCTTGATGCCCACGTTCTTTACATTTTATCTTTCACACCCAAATTGCATTCTTCTCTATTTGTGCAGAGCGTCAGTGCTTATCTTACTATTTGTTGAGTCCCTTTCTAGATCCTCCCAAATTTCCCAGCATCTTTACAACTTGGTTTTAACCAAGTGGTTTAATGGTTAAGGACATTCCTGAGGTGGGGGTGCTTTAGCAGCAGCACATCATCTTTTTTTTTCAAGTTTAGTGGTGAACACCCTGAGTTTCACCCAAGGCAGGTCAAATATGTGGGAATGTTGATCAGGTCTCAGGCCTACACTGGTGATTAAGGTATTGTTAGCTCCTGAACTCTCATGCACATTGTAGCTGCTGTATTGACTTTAAGACATCATCAGTGGTAAGGCTGGCTGGGAAACAAATATCCTGTTCTCTATGGCCAAGAAAGGGAAGCATAACCCAGAGGAATACATTAGGGAAGAGAAATCTTTGCTACCTTTGGTTAAGAATGAAAATCCAGTTTAACAGAGAGCATGAACTGCTTTGAGAAGAGTGTTTTGAAATGAAAGGATTCTTGACTGGATAGCTTTCTTGAATCCAAAAGGCAGTTATTGTAACAAGAATTATAAACCTGCTTATTCCCTTTTTGCCATATGTTTGACTATGCCAGTAACTGCCATACTCTACACAAAACCCTCATGCTACTGTAAAACAATGTTTTTTAAAGTTTGTAAATAATGTAAAATGAAGCAAAACTATGGTATACCAAAATGGTATAGAATGTGTATGATAAATATTCCATTAATGAGAAGCTGTAAATATGGTGCTGCTTTGAGAAGGTATGCATGGGATGCATTAGTAGTGTGTTATAGGGAAACTTGTTAATAAATCATCTGTTTACAGTGGAACTCTTTCTGGTATAGAATACAGAGCAAACCTGATCATTTACACCTTCAGCAAAAATTGGGTGCTGATACATGGAAGACTTCATGTGCATTAAATTTGTTAATAAATAGTTTTCATACTGTATCTTTACATCTACAGTTGGGTTTCATTTTCCTTCCATTAGGTGATGATGATCTAGCACTATTTTTCTTTACAGGTACAAAAGACAGCTTTGTGTGCATATGCACTAAACTGATACTGTCTTAACAGCAGAAAACTTAAGTATTTCTATAGTTATTAGTTAACAGTAGGGTACACCAGGAGAGATTCTTTTTTACTATCTAGTATTAGAGATGGTTGTTAATTAGTGCTGTTAGGAAAATAACCAGATACGCACGCTAACCAGTGCTCACATGGGGTGTCCTATTGAGCTGTTTCATGTGGTGTGGACCTGCTTTGACATTAGTTTTGATTCCTAATTAAGTTTCTAACTGTTAAGATTGCAAGGAAACCTTTTACAAACATGAGCTGTAACAGGGTCCTCTAAGGAAGCAGAGAAAAAAAAAGGGGTGGGGCTAGCTTGTGTCTATCTCAATGTTAACTCTAGAAACTAATGGCAAGTATTTCAAGATGCTTTATTTTAGAAATACTCACCTTTAATGCAAGATATAGTGTATCAATACCATCTCATCAAATGCCTTCTAATCCCCACTGGTCAGGAAAAACAGTTTTAAACTACCTCAGCCTAGTGTCAGCTATATAATGTAGAAAGAAGCCTGAGGGTTCAGGCTTGGAACTGGTTTTTGGTTACTGTGACAGGCATTACTCAGCTGTCAAGCTAGATTACATTCTGATTAAATGCTCTGAGCAGGTATTTGCAAGTACCACACTAACTTGTCAAATGCCTTTTTTTAGTTACCTCTGCTTAGACTAAAATGGACTAGGCCTCAGTCAAGATTAGTAAAGACCTGAGTATGCAAAACAGATCAACCTCAAAACTGATTAGTCTTTATCTACCCCATCACTTGTGCTTAATCTTACTATTGAAATGTGGGTACAGTATATTAGATGTTCTTACCCTAAGCACTTTACAGTTTAGGGTCATAATCCTGGAAATACATGTGGTTAATGAGTATTCACAGTTAACTTTATCAGTGGGACTAGTCTACTTAAGCATGTGTGTTTGCACAACTCAGTCTTAAATTAGATCCAACATGACAAAGGGAGAGAAGATGCCAACAATTTGGTCAGCAAATGCATTTCTTCCTCTCCCAGTCTCTTACAAATAGGACTGAGAATTGTGTTCCTTTCTACACTGCACACTCAGAAAACTCATTACTTTATGTGGCCACACAGCTTTACTTAGCCTATAAACATTTAATCAGCATAGGAAGTACTGGAAGTGTATCCTATGCACTTAAGATAAAAAGAACTGCAATATCAATCATAGCATTGAAACTTCAGTTCACTTGAATTCTGAAAACTGAAATGTGATGTTCCCAGAGTGAGAGTACCAGCTTCAAGGTAGACTGTTAAAACAACCAGGTCACAAACCCCAAATTGATCAGAAGTTCAAGGGCAAACTCCAGGCATACCACTAGCCTTAAATAGTCACAGATAAACCAGCCTATCCACGGACTGTCTTGGCACCGAGGTGAATATCTGCAAGATAGATGGTACTTGAGAAACAGCAAGACTCAGTAATATTCAGGGTACTTCTAGTCCCCAAGGACCAGTCACTTACATCAGATCAATTGCACCTTAAAGTTCACACCAAGGATAATACTTGTATACAATTTTATTACAGAGGAAAAAGGAAACTAGTTATTTACAAGGCTAAAGCAAGCAAATGTAGGCCAGGTCTACACTACAGACTTACATAGATGACTACATTGCTCAGTGTTGTGAAAACTCCATATCCCTGTGCAATAGTTAATGCTAACCCAACCCCTGATGTTACATAGGGCTGGTCTACACTAGGGGAGGGGATCGAGCTCAGATATGCAACTTCAGCTACATGAATAACCTAGCTGAAGTCGAAGTATCTTAGATCGAGTTACCTACTGTCCTCATAGCGTGGGATCGACGTCCACAGCTCCCTGTCGACTCCACTACTGCTGTTCATGTTGGTCGAGTTCCGGAGTCAACAGGAGCACGTTCAGGGATCAATATATCGCATCTAGATGAGACGATATATTGATCTCCAAGAAATCGATTGGTACCCACCAATATGGCCAGTAGTGAAGATGTACCCATAGAAATATAGGAAGCCTGGGTTATGCCTACATTGCACTTAAAAACCAACAGTTGGCCTGTCAGCTGATTTCGACTAAGAGGCTGCTTATTTGGAGAGGAGACATTAGGGCTCAGGCTTAAGCCTGGGGTCTAGGACCCTGTAAGATGAGAGGGTCCTAGAGCTTAGACTGCAGCACAAGCCAATGTCTACACTACAATTAAACAGCCCCTGAGCCCTGTGACCCTGAGTCAGTTGATGTCTAATTGCAGTGCACATCCCCCCCCCTCCCCCCCTTTTTGCTCAGTTGGTAACTCAGGAGGCCATGTCCATGATCCATCTTCACAGAGGCAAACAGAATACCAATGTCTCTTTAGCCCATTTGTTGCATTATTCCTCAATCTAGATCAGGGGTAGGCAGCCTATGACACGCGTGCCAAAGGCAGCACGCAAGCTGATTTTCAGTGGCACTCATTGCCTGGGTCCTGGCCACTGGCCCGGAGGGCTCTGTATTTTAATTTTAAATGAAGCTTCTTAAACATTTAAAGTGTTATTTACTTTACATACAATAATATAGAAAGGCCTTCTAAAAACATTAAAATGTATTACTGGCACTTTAAACCTTAAATTAGAGGTGAATAAATGAAGACTCAGCACACCACTTCTGAAAGGTTGCCAACCCCTGATCTAGATATAGGCAAGGGGCCAAACAATTTCTGTAGAAGGGCAGCTCTTCACACTACTAAATACCCCTCTCCTCCACAGTGACTAACATAGTCAAAGGCTCACATTGCACCTGCTCAATTATTATATTCCATATTGTAATATGGACATTACAAGTACATTTGAGGACACTAGAGCACACGAACTAATGGTTAAAAACATGATTCTATTGTTACTATCTTAGAAGGTAAGATTAACATCTTGAAGAATAGTATAGGTGTATGCTACACATTTCTTCTGGTTTATTTGTGTCCAGTTTTTTCCCCCACTGGGAAATAGAAGTTTCACACACAAAAACCCACACACAACCCCAGGTCCCACAAACATTCAGAAGGGAGACAGCATTCCCCTATATTTTTTTCAAGTTCTGACTTTCTACAACTCTTGTAGTTAAGGTAGAGGTTTTCAGAGAACCAGACACACTATAATTCCACTTATCTGCATTTGCTTTATCTGAGAATTCTAGTTATCCAAATCCCTTATGTCCCCCATATACCCCAATGTTATTCAATAGCACTTCAATTTAACCCATGTTTCAGATGTCTGCTAGGCCATTTGGATGAGACAGGACTGGACCATATTAGATGCCTCATATCTCCTTGATCCCACCTGTTTAACACAGATGGTGCAGAAGAGGCTCACAAAATTACTGAATTACTATATGGAAGAAACGCATTCTTGGGACCAGTGTTAAATACTGCAAAGACCACCAGAGAATCTCTTTAGACTGTGCCTTCGCTCATTTAGTCTTTACTATGGTAGTATTTCAGTCGTATTGTCTCAAATAAGATTTTTGCAATTCTGCATACACTTCAGTGTAGGCAGATTGTCTACATCAGAGATTTAGTATACACCTTGAAAACAAGTAGAATTAAAAGCTCTTCTCTTCAATTTACCCTACCAAAAAACGCCCAAACAAAACAACCCCCCAAAACACAAAACACTTGAATTCAATAGAAGAGTCACATAAAGTTATGAACTTCAATAATTTAATGCTAACCAAGAGTACAAAGTGTGAAAATTCTTATTTAAATTAGTTTCAGAGAGTAAAGCTAAAGAAACCTTTACATTGCAGCAGGTTTCAGGGTTGTTGTTTTTTTTATTAGCACCTTGGGAAGTCCTTGAAATGTTAAGACAGTCTGGCAACACTGGTGCAACAAAGATCAAATGTATAGTCCTTGTAACAGCATATGACTAGTGTTTTCACATTTCTACATTTGAAAGAACTACATAAAAAAGTACATTAAAAACAAAAGTAATCAATTTGAACAGATTATGAAATGGAAGTGCTGAAGAAGAAAAATCAGTAGAAGGCTGAGCAGTTCCAAGGCAATTATATTGCAAGTCCAAAGGCACTGACAATACAGTACATAGTCTTATTCTCCCATCTCACAGTGCAGTTTCCTACAGCAGAAGAGAAAGTATTTAAAACCAAGAAGTTTGTCATTACATACACCAAGTTATGCATGCTTCCCCATATCATGATCAGACATATATTAAAAATTGATTAAAAAGTGAAACTTCCAAATTTTAAGAGTGAAGCTGTCACAGTAGTTAAACTTTGCATTTTTTAAAAAAGAAATTAGCTGCTAACTTCACATGTATTGAAAAACTTATGAGCCTCTTAATTTGGAGACTTTTGCCCCTCCTTTCCCCCAAAGGCAGTTTAATCTGTACCACGCTGCTCCAAAATAGTAGTTTAAGATTAAGTGTCAGTCTTATTTAAAATAAGGCAACAGAATCTTGACAAAAGCAGGTTCTAGCATGAGAATTTTTATGTAAAGTTGCTATTTTAAGAAAGAAAATTAAGTCACTTCTGTACCATCACTGGTGTTGTCCCAGAAACAAGAGCTTGCTGTGTGAAGGCCAGCACCATTTTTTTGCATAATCACACAGGTCACTGTTAACACACAAAAGAAGCTTCCATTAGAGAATGAAACTGACCATTACTATCAACACACTTAGCATTAATGCTAAAAAATAGGCACTGACGTACCAGTCCTCTATGTCTATGAACTCAACTTCACCACATGCAATATGGTGGGGGAGGGATAGTCAGTGTTTTGAGCATTGGCCTCCTAAACCCAGGGTTGTGAGTTCAATCACTGAGAGGGCCACTTAGTGATCTGGGGCAACAATCACTATTTTGTCCTGCTAGTGAAGGCAGGGGGCTGGACTCAATGACCTTTCTGGGTCCTTTCCAGCTCTATGTGATATACCTATCTCCATATATTAGTATTCACCACATGAATGCAATTTATTGTAAAAACTTCTTAGCAAAAAGATGCAGACCCCTACACGTCAAATACAACAGAATAAATACAAAAAGCCCTAAAAAAAAAAATCAACGTAAGAAAAAGCTAAGGTGCTAACATGGATACTTCAAAGGTGTCCCAAATAAATCAGCTCTGGCCATCATCTACATAAAACCTCAAGACAGACTAAGATCTTTGGGACAGGGAAAGGCTTCCCCCCGCCCCATTTGTACAGCACCTGGGTCAACAGGGTTGTGGTCCAGGACTGGGACTCATGGGCACTTTGGTAACACAAAAAAATAAGTCTATAACTTGTAACAGGAAGGATGGTCTTGTGTTTAAGGCAGTGAAATGTGACAAGAGATGGGCATTCTTTCCCCAGTTCTGCCACATATTTTGTGTGGGATGCTGGGCAAGTAACTTAACCTCTATGTCTCACTCCTCCCAACCCCCCTCATGAAGAGGGAACAATATTCCTACCTCTTGGAGGCAAGGGGAACAAAACCAACAGAGTGCAACATACTAGTGCCAGACTCCTTAATCTTCTACACACTGACACTAGATACTTGGCAAGTAAATAAAGCTGATTTTATAGTTTGACTGTATATTCATAGTTTATAACTAAAATATAATGTATTGTTCTAGTTTAGGAGACAAGTTTATGAAAAGTTTTGCATTCATCTTTAAATAAATCTCACTGATCATTGACTATACCAGAAGACTGAAATGTAAGCAAAGCCAATGCAGCAGCACAAACTTACCAATATACTTGAAAGGTTTCCCCAGCTTTGTCAGTTGACTTAAAGTTTGTTCTACCACACTTGTAGTCCACTGGTTCACTTTGCTGTGTTGATAGGCATTGCCACCTATTGCACTTTCTATAGCCTAAAAGTGACAAAACAGAGAAAGATGTTTTGCCACTATCCAGCTTAGACCTCTAATTTTAACTAAGTACATCATGTTTAACAAATTGGACATTCAGTTTACGGAGAACCTCAAGTTTAGCACTGAAGATGCCAGAGTCTGTAGTAGTGGTATGTAGTAGAAATACTTTTACCACACATCTACTATTTAAGACCAAAGCTTGCCAAATGATTTGCTCTTTGTTAGCATGGTGATGTCAATGGTTTTACTTTAGCCTTTGATTTTAATTTGATTCCTGCTTTTCTCAAACCCCTACTGCAAAATCCCAAATACGCATTATGAACTACAAACGTTACTTGCATCTGCAACAGAACTAGAGTGACTAAACATTTTGATTCACAAGCACAGATATTCAAACATATACATGTTTGGTACTGCTGTATGACTGTGCAGAAAGCTGGGTCTGAAAGCAGAATTTCAACTGTTTGTGCTTAATTTTTGAAGTAGTCTTGAAGAATTTTTTTTTTAAATCCTGTTACTTCTGGCTATTGGTGTAGTAAAATAAGACCGACCAGATGGCTGAAGATTATTTAAGAAAGCAAGTATAAAAAAAATTGCACTACTTATGGGTACTGATTCTCACTTGTACCCAATGGTGTACATTTTCAAAGTAAGCAGGCACACTTTTTATGGCTGAACAGCAAATGTGTAATTTTAGGTCATGCACTTTTCTTACAGAAACTTTAGTTTGCTTCCTTAAAAAAAAATAAAATCAAAAAACGAATTCGCTTAGTGTGTAGAAAAAGATGTACAGGATAGGAATTTGGAAGGCCCCTTTCATAACAGACAATTCATTGACAGTAACTCCACAGTAACTGCAACTTTGTAGAGGTTATTTGGTTACTGTACAATAAAATGTGTCATAATCCCATCTACTTGCCATTCCATTGAATTTCTACAACAGGAAAGGTGGTTGCCACCAACAAACCTCTGTAGACAAGATGCAAGTTTCTTAGCAACTTGTAACTACAAGGCATTTATCTCAAATACACTTTAAAGTGTCTAAATCAAATATGTAGCTCATACATTATCTTTGAGGAAAAAATCCTGAAAGGTGAGACATTTATAAGTGAAATTTATGTTTGTGCAGAGGGGCTATGCAAAGCTCTTCACGTCAAGAGTTTTAAATGGAGTTTAAGCCCCTCTGCATAAATTTCACCTTATTCATATAATTTCCATTGTTTAGGAATTAATATGAAGAAAGACAGGTTCACACTAGAAGAGGAACACACTAAATGAATATATTCTAAGTTCATAACAATACATAAATAGATTTTTCAAACAGACAACTATTAACTGGTATCAGTCTTACTAGAAAACTGAATGATAACCTAGGTAATATCTGTTTCTAATACTAATCAATGTATTGGTTGGAAGATAAAGGTTGTTTTGTTTTTGTTTGTTTTTTTGTTTGTTTGTTTTGCACACAAACTACTGAGAGAAAATAGTACAACACAAATACAGAGCATATAAAGGTTACATTTTCACATGACAACCTGAAGACATTTGGTAACTTCTTACCTCTTTTATGATGTTACTCACTTCTTCAACAACAAAAGAAGTCTACAGAAAAATTCAGAAATAGAATTTTAAATAAATGAATACTTTTAAATGTTTCAGAGCCAGTTTCTATTTGTGAGTACAAGTTTCACCAGTGGAAATTTAGCTAGTAAGAGTACATTTTTTAGGGTAATTTAGACTGATAGTCTGTCAGACTTAAATCAAGAGGTACCTAATCTTCCTTGTTTACATTTAGTTAGGCACCTCACTGGATTAAATCAGTACTTTGCCTACATTGCTAAGAAATATTTTATTTATTTAGCTGACATATCATTTTACAATAAAATTCAGTATATTTGCTCTATTTTGAGCAGTTCTGTTCTTTTTGGAGGACAGTGGCATGATGCTGTCTGGTCACCCTAATAGTAAGTGTGAAAAATAAGGATGGAGGTTGCGGGGTAACAGGCGCCTATATAAGACAAAGTCCCAAACATCAGGACTGTCCCTATAAAATCAGGACCCTACTAACTATGCCAATACAATGCAAAAATCAAGACTTTCAACAAGCCAGGAAAGTGAGTTATGACTTCTTGGGCAACGGTAACTCAGTCCTTGAGTACATACATACCGAAATCTAAGACTACAGTTGACAGTTAGACACAAAGGTGAAAAACAGACAGCCCAGATGCAACCTTAGGGAGAAGGGGACACGTCCATCCCCACTCCACTTTTACTATTCCCTTCCACATAGGTAGCTGTCTCTTGGCTCCCCACTGCCTTTTAAACATGTTTGCAGTTTTGCTTAGAAGTCCAGGTTGTTTATATTGTGGTAGCATCAACGCTCCTATCAGGGCACAAGTAATGCTAGACTCCATATACAGATGAAATAACCTCTGCTCCAAACATCTTACAATCTGATGAAGCTTACAATCAGATGTGACTACTGATGGAGAAAACAGAAAAATTGGAAAGAAGATACTTAGGGCATGGCTATACTTGCAGATGTAGAATGCTCTGAGTTAAACCTGCCTTTGTAAAGCGCAGTAGAGAAAGCGCTGCAAGCTGTCCACACTGACAGCTGAAAGTAGTGCATTGTGGTAGCTATCTCAGCACGCAAGTGGCTGCAACATGCTTTTCAAATAGGGGTGGGTGGGGTGGAGTGTGACAGGGAGTGTGTTGGGTGTATGTGAGGGGAGAGTGGGTTTTTGGGGGGCTGAGAGCATGTCAGTTCAGACAGCAGCAGACCCTCCCACACACACAGTCTGCTTTGTCCCAGGACAGATAAGCATGCTGGCTGTCAGAGAAAGAGCGTTTAAAAGGGCATATCCACATTCCGGCAGAGATTCCAAAACAAAGACAAGAATGGCCACTTAAGGGGATTATGGGATGTTTCCGGAGGCTGATCAGAGCGCAGTAATGCAACACCTCCTTCACACTGATGCCTGGGCATTTCAGCCAAGGTGCACCAAGCGTTAATCTTCTCACTGAGGTGGAGTACCAGGAGTGCTCTAGCCATGGAGTCAGAGTGCTCTACATGCCTTGCCAGTGTGGACAGGTAGTGAGCTAGGGCTCCTGGGGCTCCTTTAATACGCTCTAACTCGCAAGTGTAGCCAAGCTCTAAGGGTAATAGTAAAATGATTGAGCTTGGTAAAATTGAAGTTTTGCCTGAGAAAGAACATCAGGATCAAGCTTGCTGAGTGGGCACACAGAAGGAAAGTGATACAGTCAAACTGGCAATAATCTGTGTGTGTATATGCAAGTATAACTGTATAATGTGTTTCTCCTTGATGCAGTTCATTTTAAGTGTCTTTATTCCTTACACGTTACAGTATTAAGTGTTTTATTTTGCAAGGGTCAGGTGGACTATCTTTTGAGACCAAAGAGCCTGTAGTCAACCATTGATGTGAGATTATGTTTTATGAACAAAGCAAGAGGGATCAGTTCTTCTGTCTTGAATAATTAATAAAAACTTGGGGAAGGAGAGGAAGAAGAAAAGGGGGAATGGTGGCAATGTAATCTTCATTAAAAAAATAAGAAAGCACGCTTTCTGATTGACAGATCCTGCTAACAATGTTGCGTTCAACAGAAAACGCTGCTAAATTTGTACCTTTGTGTATGTGTAATGTCACTAAGTTACTTCTGCCGTAAAATCCATAATTTTGACCTTCTTGACTTGTGCATTTAGATTCTCAGTCTTATCATTAACTCTTTCATACTGGACTTCCTTGGGCATTTGAAAAAAGAAAAGGTGCTAGAATATTTTCACAAACATGACCATTATGTCAGTCACATTTCCTGACACTGGAAGCTTATAAAATTATATGTTTCAAGCATTTGAAATGGTAAAGGGGAAGACAATTGACAACCTGTGTGTACTAATCGTCACAGAATCACTACTTTTTAAAAAACCAAGTCTTGGTAACAAATACAGTTTACTAAACTGGTGGTCTCTTGGGCACTGCTAATGTGTTTGATTGTTTGGTGATTCAAGTATGGTAGTCACAAGTTTTAATATAGTAAACTTAAATGTGTATGACAATTCCATTTGTTCATTTTTACCTACTGAACTAGTACTGGTAATTACAGGCTGCCCATAACCACAAAGAGAAAAGTTGAGGACTATCTTCTACTGAACCAACTTCTGTTGGTGAAAGAGACAAGAGTTCTTCTTCTGATCTGGGAAATGAACACAGTATGACAGCTAAATGCAAGATGGAACAGATTGTTTAGCATAAGTAGATAACACATTCTAAGGGACCATTCCAAATGAAGTGGCCTATTAACACCTGAGCAGTCATAGGACAAAAAAAAGTGAGTTGCAGATGGTTGTAGTGAGCCAACACCCCTTTCAAGATCAAGGGATTCTACACATGCTTATCACAACATGTAGCGTACCTCATCCAGGGCACTAAATGCCCCAATAAAAATATGGGTGAAACCAGACAATCACAACAATTTCAAATTAACTCACACACAAATGATGAAGGGGGGGGGGGGGGGGAACCAAACACTATCACCCCTGGGAACACACTTTCACAAAGCTATCAGACCTTTCAGGCCTTATCCTCAAAGGAAACACATAACACCCTCAAAAGACAAGCCTGGGAGATTAAATTCATAACTTTATTAAGGGCATGATTTTTAGTGTCTAGCAAAGACATGGGATTTGTGGCTTATTACAACAATCTGTGACCAACTAACCCCCCTTTTTCATCCTATGACTGCAGAAGTATTAATAGGCCTCATCACCTTGAACGGTCCCTTAAAAATGTATTAACTACATACACTAAATCTGTTTCACCTTGTATTTAGCTGTGACACTGAGTACCTTTCCCACACCAGAAGTACAGCTCTGTGTAGCTTGAAAGCTTGTCTCTTTCACCAACAGACCTTGGTCGGATAAGAGATATTACCTCACCTTCCTTGTCCATCTTATTAGCATTTAAGCAGTACATACATTTTGAGTTTGAAGAAAACTAGATTAAGCCCTCAAAAATCTATCTGAGCTATTCCTCCTACTGGTATGAGCAACTTTCTCAAGAGTATTCCCTCCACTCTGTACTAATGTGCTTGAAAAAGTCATATCAGGGTATGGAAGGTTAGGGGAAAATACATGCAACAAAGAGCGAAGTAAATACTTCTGACCCAGTTCCCAGCTCCAGGTGGAGAGATGGGAGCCCAAGTTACAAAGCCTTTGTCTCTCCTTATGGAGCTGGGAGCTAGCTCCAGGAAATGCTGACACTTTTTTTTTTTAAAAAAAAGGACTTGAGCACTAATTTATGCATTAACTGCTTTAATAGACAGCCTTTCATTTACACTTAGACTAATTTAACAAACACAGCTAATTTCACATACTGAGTTTTCTTAATCAGTATTCGTGTACTTGAATTAAAAAAAATCAGTAATAAATAGCTTTTGTAAAAATTATTTTGGTAAAAGTTAAATATGTATGGCCTTGGGGGTATGTGCCCATGAAATATGAAGAAAACATCTTTGTGTGCTGCAAAATTGAGGCACAATTAAGAGGTTTATCTGGCTTAATTCAGCATGCTCTTGCTGTTGCGCTCAAGCCTCTATGCTATGTGACATTTTTCTGCACTTAATTTTAATGCAATAGTTAAGTTTCCTACAATGAAAGATGTTTATTGTTCAGTAGTGAGGTCAGGAAAATGTCTACTATGATATTTCTCTATCATAGCCTACAAAAAAGGTTGAGAAAGAGAAACTTTCAGGATAGAAGAAAACAAGAGGGGCATAGAAGAAAGGTGAAAGATGTGGTCTCCCAAGAGAGACAAACCCAAGAGAGACCTAGGGACAGGACGTGGGAATATTGCTTAGTGAGATATTTCAATGACCACTAATATACAAAGTTAAAATTTGAATTTTATGTTAGAATTTAGATTAATCAAGCTTCATTCACTTGGTTTGTGATGTTATCAAAACCCCACCGCGGATATGCAGTTCTGGGAGACATTATTCCTTGGTGACAGGCTGACGCAGTGGGTTTTAGCCCACAAAAGCTTAAGCCCAAATAAATGTGTTAGTCACTAAGGTGCCACAAGGACTCCTCGTTATTATTCCTTGGATGTGTTGTACTCATCGATCAAAAGGCATCCTGCTCCTGCAAGTAAACGGCAGCAGCCCCAGCACTGCGCTGCCACATGGAGAAGACAAAGACTGGGCTCCCCTCCCCCTACCCAGGATTCACAAGCACTGAGGAGGGGGCACCGGGCGTTACTCCCAGGGGCTGCAGCCGCCCCCCTGGGCAATGCAGGAGGCAGAGCAAGCCCGTTCGGAGCTCGGGCACGCTCCGGCCGTTGGAGATTGCGGGGCAGCGCGAGGCTCCCCCTGCCCCCGGACACTCAGTTCGCCCCCACTCCTGGAGCATCCCGGGGGACGGCGAGTCTCCTAGCAACCCCCGCATGTGTCGGGGAGGGGCGGCAGCAATGCTAACGGGGGAGCCCTGCGTCCCCAGCAGGCTCCTCACCGGGAACCCTGCCCCGCTGCCCAAGCCGTTACCTCCTCTCCTGACTGGAACTCATCCATCTTTCCTCCGGCTCAGACCGCAGCCGCTCACGCCGCAAGCCTGTAGCGAACACTCCGGCCCCGCCCCCTGATAACCCCTCCGCCAACAGCTGACTGCTCGCGCCGCGCCGGGTCTGCGCACCCACCCCGCCCACTGACGTCCCAGGTGCTCCAACTGCGCCTGCGCAATGCTCTGCTACCTCACATCCCTCTGCGGCTCGCAACGGTGCCTACAGTGCGCCTGCGCGTTCAAACTCATTCTGTCATCCGACATATTCCTCCGCTACTCTCCAAGGTCTCATTTTGCGCCGGCGCGTCCGTTTGCAGCTCGTACTGCGCCTGCGTAATCTGCCTTGCTCCCTTAGCCGCCTGTTCCCGCTGTAGCAACAGGCAGGGCGGTGCATTCTGGGATACACTGATGCCGGGAAAGGCGCGGTTTCGTCTCTACCCCGCCCCCCACAGTTTAATGTCGTGACTGCAGCCAGTCAGCGCTGGGCCCCGCCCAATGTCTCCCGCGTGACAAAGGCGGTAGTTGTGTGTTTCCACGGTAACCTGGACTCCCTCCCAAGTTACCCAGGCCCGGCAGCGAGTGGGCCCAGCTGGGCTGGGTTTGCCTAGGCGTGGCGCCAGACTCGCCGCCCGCTCCTGGGAGCTGTTGACCATGGGCCCAGGGCTGGCCCCGCACCCCCGGCAGGTGGCGCAGCCCCTGTGGGGGATGGTGCGTGATCAGCAGGACGCTGCATGGCCCGGGCCCCGACTGCAGGTGTGGGGCAGTAACGTGCGGCCTGGCCTGGCAGAAATGTTCATGCCACGTGGCTCCCCGGAGTGGTGCCTCGTGTTCGGAGGTGGGGGGCTCCCCAGCCAGCAAGCTGGAGCCCTTAGCCCGGTTCTGTGACTGCTACCCTGGTCCGGAGCAGGGAATAGTAACAGACAGATGGTAACTTTGCCTTAATGAAAAGTTTTAAAAAAAAATCAGCACTGCTGGTAAGGTTGGTCTTAGTGAGCTGGTTCCAAGTCACACCCATGGGAAGAGTTGGCCCCATTGTGACTTAGAATTGTAGACTATGTGGGTTGGAAGAGGCCTCAGGAGGTCATCTAGTCCAGCCCCCTGCTCAAAGCAGGACCAACACCAGTTAAATCATCCCCAAACACATCTGTGCTGATTGTTCTCTGGTTTACACCCCAAGCAACTTGGCCCTTTGTATCTGGTCTCAAATCCTGCCACAGATGCCCAAGTAGATTTTTCCCTAGAGATGTGAGTTTTTATGTTGATGAAGCACATCAGAGGCCTTGGATGGAGGATGCTGAAAGATGATGGAATCACTAACAGATCCAGAGATGTCAACTCGTGATTTCATCTCAAGTCTCCCACTATTTGTTGTTTTTGTTAAAGCAGCAGCTTCTGGGTATGTGATTACATGAGAATCTCAGTTTTCATTAAAAACAAACAAAAAACGGGGGAGGGGGGGTTGTCTGGTCTTCATGGCTGTTGAGAAAATCTTGAAAACATGACCAGAGTGGATCTTACAGGCTCAAAAAACAAACAACAAAAATAATCCAAAATTTGTCTTAAAAATTGTGAGATTTAAAATAACAAACTCATCTTTTAATGTTTAAGGTTGGTTGGCAAGACTGCCAATAAGTCTTTACTCCAATAAGAATGTCAACTGAGTAAAGACAAAGGCCCAAATCCTGCAAATAGTTCCTCATGGGCTTATCTTTATGCACAAGAGCAGTTCTTGTTACTTAAGTGAGACTACTGACATGCTTAAAGTTAAGCACATGCTGTTTGAAGCTATTGAGTTAGTAGAGCTATGCATTAAAGAGTCACATAAGCTGATTCATTTTGCCATGTGGATGGCAATGCTTATAGACTTTGTACTGATATATGCCACAGCTAAGAAATAAAAAGAACCATGTTGTCTTATTTTATATATTGTATTTGACCCAGAAATAATTGATCCTTTAAACTAGAGATTTGCTTGACCTGGAAAAAGAGGCTCAGTACCCCCTCCCAGAATCTGAAGAAGTTTGAATGCAGATACTCAGCCTATCTCTGTAACAGGTTGGACTGGAATCCCCAATCCAGACATCCATGAATTTTGGATTTGCATCTGATTCTAGACTCATGCTTGGTGAGTTAGGTTCATTTCTACTTTTAATAGGGGTTCATTCAGGAAAGTTCATAGTGTCTTCTATGTGTCATGCTTTGTGATCTGCAACTGACTGGAAAGGAAACCAGCCTATCTTGTTTCCAGTAAAGGGCCTGCTCAGTTTACCAGTGTTTTTCAGTCTGTCTGAGGAGGTTGTGGTTTGCAATTTTTGCAAATCTATTACTTCAGAAAGCGAAATCATTCGGAAGTCAAGAAAGCATAGCCACTGTGCTTCCTGTGGGTGGCTTGTGGGGGCCATAAGCACATTTTGATGAATTCAGCATTGCATTTTCTCATGGTGAAACCTCTTTTTAAAATGTTAAAGAAGATAATAACTTCCGTTTGATCACTAGTCTCTGCTTTGCTCCCAGGAACAGCAGTGTTTTGGAGCCTGTGGCAGCAGTAGCAACCATCCCCTGAGCCAGGTCCCTGTTGGCTGCCACGGGGTCACGGTCTACAGATGTTTTACTCCAACTTTGGCCCCTGCAGGAAGGAATGGAAGGAAGGAAGTGGGGAGAAAATCAGTTTTTTTCAGTAAAGAAGAAGTGAACTCCTCAGTCTCCAATGAACAGTTCACTTCCACATCTCTTCCTTCTGTGGCAGCTGAAAAGGTAAAGCATATTTTCAGTCTGTTTTATCTAACATAGCAAAGAGGAATGGATTTTTGCTTAAACAATGTTGCTTAGTTTTTAAAGGATTTGTGGAAAGACTTGGACCTGGAACTTGAACTGGAAATCATTTGTTGTAAAGTAATCACTTTTACTGGATGAACTTGGATAGAATGATATTAATGCTACAAAAGAGAAGTGCAAGCAACATATTTCATTTTACAACACAAAAGACATTGTTATCGGAAAACATTCTATATCTACATGAAAATTAAAAATTTTTTTCATAATTCTGTTTGTCAAGAGAATTCTGATTGAGTAATTTGATTGATATTTGTATGAGAGGCAACTGCTATGAAGTCTATTAGCATTTGTGATTTGCATGTTTTTTTTTCCAGGAAATAGCATTACTCTGAGTCTCTATTGTAGATATGCCACATCTCTCTTTTGAATTAATGGAGCTCAGCTGATAGTCAAATTATCTCAAATCAGAACCTGACTTTCACAGATCATTTTGTATGTATTTGATTCAGTGTCACTACCAAAACCAAAAAATAAATATGGCTATAGGAATTGGAAATGTTATTCATAGATCTCACAATGAAAATATCTGAGTAATTTAAAATGAAACAAAAATGTTCGTGTACAATCATATACTATTATTCTATATATCACCACAATATTTCGGTATTTATTATTATAAATAATAATAAAGAAAGATGATAAAAGTAATTCTTTGCCTTTCGTCTGAGGATTTCAATTTAGAAAGACCCCAATTTTTACTCCCTACTGAACTTGTCTGAGTTCAGACTGGTGACCTATTAGCAAAAAGATCTCTGATTTATTAGCAATGCCTTGAGGCATCCAGCCCCCAAACAAGTACTAATTTAAGAGAGAGTCTTTATTATATATTACATGTAAACGAGCAACCTTAAGAGAAGGATAAAGTTGCAAAGTCAAATACTGAAAGTTTAAGAAATGCCAGAAATAAAATTACTCATGCAAACTTAATCCTGCCCACTTGTATGTATATATTATGCTATAACCTGTAATTATGTGAGCATATATTATATTTTACTGCATGGCTAGTGTCATGGTACAATTCCCCACTCTGAACCTTAGCGTCCAAAAGGTGGGGTACCAGCATGAATTCCTCTAAGCTTAATTACCAGCTTAGAACCTGTAGTGCTGCCACCAACCAGGAATTCCAGTGCCTGGTACACTCTGGTCCCCCAAAAACCTTGCCTGGGGACCCCCCAAGACCCAGACCCTCTGGATCTTAACACAAGGAAAGTAAACCCTTTCCCCCACGTTGCTCTCCAGTGCTCTCTCCCTGGTTACCCTGGAAGATCACTGGTGATATCAAACTCCTGAATCTTAAAACAGAGAGGAAAATGCACCTTCCCCCCTCCTTCTCTCTCCCACGTCCAGACCTCCTTGAGAGAGACAGTATTACTAACCAGAGAGAAATTAGCTCGCTCTCCCCTTCCTCCTTTCTCCCACCAAATTCCTGGTGAATCCGACGCAGTCACCTGGGGTCTCACAGAATAAAAAAACTCAGTTCTTAAAACAGAAAAGCTTTTAATTAAGGAAATAAACAGTAAAAATTACTTTTGTAATTTAAGATGGATTAGGTACAGGTGTTTTAGCTATAGGCACGGAAGATCCTCCCACAGGTATTTAAGTACAAATAAATCCTTTTACAATATACATTTGAACTCCTCCAGACAAAGACACATTTGAAATAAGAAAACAACATAACTAACTCCACATCTACCTAGTACTTACTATTGGAATCTATAAAGCCTGTATCAGGGAGATTGGCGAGAACTGGTTACATGGCTCTGGAGCCCCTAGAGTGACAACACCACAATCCAACAGCACACACAGAAACTTCCCTCCCTCAAGTGAATATGCTGTTCCTGATTGGTCCTCTGGCCAGGAGACAGCAGTTACTGAACTTGTTAACTTTGCAGTCAAGAGATATAAAGTACTGTTTATACTTACTCCTACTATCTGTTTATGAAGCTGCTAGTCATTGCAAAGGTGTACTCAGAATTCCAATCCACATCGAGTCCTCTTGTGCTAATAGAGTAATGTAGCAGAACTAAGTTGTTATTTTTAGGTGGACCCAGCCCATAGACAGGAACATGCAACACCTTTGCCAGTGACACAATGGGCAACGGTAATGTGTATAGTCAGTGGAATGATTGGAAATCAGGTGTTCTGGGTCTGTCCTGACTTTATGATCAGAATGGTGGTGTATTGTTCGAGCGATGGGTAAAGACTGCATAGCAATTCACATGGGCACATGCTTCCAAAAGCATTCTGTCAAAGCGGATGAGACTAGCTCTCATAGGGGCGTTATATGGGCTCAGTCCCGGGCTCCAGGAATATCAGGCTGAGTGCCCCTGCTCCAGCAATATTTGGAGCTGGGTCCTCCCGGGCCCTGCCTGGATTGGGTCTGGCCGGCCCCACGGTCCTCCCCACCCCTCGCCCGTCGCGTCTGCCCACTGGACGGTCCGGCCTCCGCTCCACCCCTCCCCTGCGTCCCACCCTCCAGCCTCTTGCCTGCTCGCAATCGCTCCCAGCAGAACTGCTGTGCTGCTGCCCAGGTCCGCGCTGCCATCCACTGATGGCAAGGCAGCTGCCTTACCCTGCTCTTCGGCTAGCCCGGAGCTCTCCAATGCCCCAAACCTCATCCTCAGCCCCAACCTCATCCACCTGCACCTCGATCCTCTGCTCCAGCCGAACCCTCATCCCCCTTCACCTAATCTTCAATTCTCCAGCACAGAACCTCTCCCCCTGCACCCTAATCCTCTGCCACATGCCAGAGCCTCTCACTCCCGACCCCTGAGTCTCTGCCTCACTCTGAGCCCCCCCGATACATTGACCCTGCATCCCAGTCCTAACTTCATTCTCCTGCAGCTGATCCTCTCCCAGCTGGCACCACCTCCACTCCTACACCCCACCCCAGCCGACTGCACCAACTCATCCAGCCGCACCCTCACCACCTCCTCCATACCCACCCCTGCGCCGAGCCCAGAGCTTTACACCCAGCACACCAACTCCCTCCCAGAGCCTGCCCCCTCACCCCTTCCTAACACAGCCACCACCAGCCCAGAGCCGGCACCTCACCCCTTCCTACACCCCCACCACAGCAGCGCCTGCACCCAAACTCCATCCCAAAGCCTGCAGCCCTCACCCCCTCCTGCACACCCACCCCGTACCCCAGCCCGGAGCCTGTACCCAGCACCCAAACTCCTTCCCAAAGCCTGCACCCCTCCTGCAACCTAATCCCCAGCCCAGGATCTGCACCCCAGACCTCCCCCCTGAAACCCCGCCCAGAGCCTTAGGCAGATGGAGGCAGAGTTTGAGGGGGCGGAGTTGGGGGGGCAAAATTGGGGGGGCGGGTTCTGGGCACCAGCAAAATTTCTACAAACTTGCCTCCCATGCTAGCTCTATCATATTATAGACATTTGGTCCTCCTGAATTCTGTGCGGCTCTAAGTTGTGAAAGTTTCCCTACTGCTACCAATGTGCTGCTCTCCAGCTCAAAATTGCCAGAGCCCAGAGTGCTCCAAAGATTCCATAATCTGAACCCAGCACTGGATGTTGCAAAAGAGAGAGCTGTGTACATTGGCCCTGGACCATTCACTCACACAAGTTTAGGAATGCCCCTGGAAAGTCCCCCTGGCCTAACTAATAAATCAAACAAACAAAAACATAACCCTATCTTAATCAAAGTGTTTATACCCTAAAAAGGGAGAGGAACTATGAAGTTCATTAGGAACCTTGCTATTGATTTTACACAGAAGGTGCTCAAGCATTATAATGATGAGTGGCAGTATAAAACTCTTAGCTAGCTAGCTAGCTAGATTTTCCCAGCAGGCATGTATAGAAGGAAGGTATCTGAAGGTTTTGTGAGATTTCCCACTACCACTTCGTGTGAATCCTGAGGAACAGTCGTTATTAAAAATATCATTTCTTGATTTCTCCTAAGAATAGGTCCGATGCAGGCAACTTCAGTGATTCAAAAGTTCTTCTCTACTGTTACACAGACAGCTGCAGTGGCACAGGAGCCAGCAAACAGAGCTGTAAATAGGGAAATGTCAGTGAGAGTTCTATTGGAGGAGAAAGTTTTTGTATTTTGTGTATTGTATTTTGTAGTTATATGTGTGGAGGCTGGTAGGGCAGTGTGCTCGGAGAGAAGCTGAGCCCTGATTAGGGGGCGGGGTTTCTCTGCTTAGGGGTCCTATAAAGGTAGCAAGCCAGTCAGGCAGTGACATAGACAGCTGCAGTGGCACAGGAGCCAGCAAACAGAGCTGTAAGTGGGAGTTTACAGGGGAGACTTAGAGACCTAGGCAGAGGAGCCGACAGGCTAGTGAAAGGAGTGGGTGGTGTTCTGCTGGTGTTCTGAGTGCCTGTTGGGGGTTTGTTTTGGTTTGTGTTTCCTGGACTACCAAGTTTTAGGTGAGAAGGCTATGACCGATACAGAGGTAGCAGTGAAAGACACAATGAGGATGACTGGATGTGGAAGCTGCAGCATGTACATGATCCTGGAGGGGGTAGCTGAAATGAGTTTCATCTGCATGAAGTGCCGACTGATAGAGCTGAGGAAAGAAAAGATCCGAGGACTGGAGATGCATGTGGAAACTCTGGTAGAGTTTAGAAGGGGGTCCGAGCAGATAATGGAGCAAAGATATGAGGAGGCTGAAGGGAAAAGCTCAGACTTGCAGATGGAAGCAGGACCAAAGAATTCTGAGGGGAGCTGCTGGGTGAGGAAAGTGGACGGTGGAAGCATGTGACTAAGAGAACCAGGCAGAAGAAAAGACGGCCAGTGAAGGAGAAATAGAGCTCAGGAACAGGTTTGCAGAGTTGGAAAATGAAGAAGGGCACAGCAGGTGGTCGCTGAAGGCAGAGAGGCAAGGAAAAGAGAAGAGCAGTTAGTCCTACAGGTAAGAGGGAAGAGTCAATGGAGACAACAGCAAATATGAGCCCCAGGAGGATACACGGGATGGGTTGCGGAGGATTGCAAGGAGTGACAAGGAATCGAGAGGACTTGCAGCCAGTGGGAGCAGGGGATAGACCAGAGAATCACACTGTCACCAGGAAAAGGCAGGTCTACAGTGACTGGGGGGACTCCTTACTGAGAGAAGAATAGACAGGCCTGTAACTAGAGCTGATCGGAGAACAGAAGGTGTGCTGTCTGCCGGTGCTAAGATACGGGATGTGGACCTGAGGCTGAAAAGGATCCTAACGGGAGCGGGAAAGAATCCGCTGATTGTCCTTCATGTGTGGAACGAATGATACGGCTAGATTCTCGCTGGAACGTATCAGGGAGACTATGCCAGACTGGGGAAGACGCTTAAGGAAATCGAGGCTCAGGTGATCTTCAGTGGGATTCTGCCTGTTCCTAGAGAAGGGCAACAAAGGTGTGACAAGATTATGGTGATCAACAGATGGCTCAGGCAGTGGTGCTATAAGGAGGGCTTGGGATGTATGGCCACTGGAAGCATTCATGGACAGAGACTGTTCTCTTGGATGGACTTCACCTGAGTAAGGAGGGAAATAGACTTCTAGGATGGAGGCTGGCCAAACTGATTAAGAGAGCTTTAAACTAGGAATTTGGGGGATGGTTGGGAGATGTCCAGTAATCTCCACGCCGGAATTTAACATTGAGAGGGAAGAAAACAAGTAAGAGGAGATATACAGCCGTGACAGAAGAATGACATAAGGAGGAAGAAGTAGTGTAGATACCAGTCTAATAGGTGATACTGGTGGTAGAATGTCTGTGCCTAACTGGGTAAAGAATGTCAGTGAAGCCAAAAGCAAAAATTAAGATGTCTGTACACTAATGCGAGGAGCCTAGGTAACAAAATGGAGGAACTAGAGCTACTGGTGCAGGAAGTGAAACTGGATATTATAGGGATAACAGAAACATGGTGGAATAGTAGTCATGACTGGAGTACAGGTATTGAAGGCTATGTGCTGTTTAGGAAAGACAGAAATAAAGCAAAGGTGGTGGAGTAGCATTGTATATCAATGATGAGGTAACTGTAAAGAAATAAGAAGTGATGGAATGGATAAGACAGAGTCTGTCTGGGCAAAAATCACACTGGGAAAGAAAGCTACTAGAGCCTCCCCTGAGAGATAGTGCTTGGGGTGTGCTACAGACCGCCGGGATCTGATTTGGATATGGATAGAGACCTCTTTAATGTTTTTAATGAAGTAAACACTAATGGGAATTGTGTGATCATGGGAGACTTTAACTTCCCAGATATAGACTGGAGGACAAGTGCTAGTAACAATAATAGGGCTCAGATTTTTCTGGATGTGATAGCTGATGGATTTCTTCACCAAGTAGTTGAAGAACCAACAAGAGGGGATGCCATTTTAGATTTGGTTTGGTGAGTAGTGAGGACCTCATAGAAGAAATGGTTGTAGGGGACAACCTTGGTTCGAGTGATCATGAGCTAATTCAGTTCAAACTAGATGGAAGGATAAACAAAAATAGATCTGGGACTAGGGTTTTTGAACTTCAAAAGGCTAACTTTAAAGAATTAAGGAAAATTAGTTAGGGAAGTGGATTGGACTGAAGAACTTGTGGATCTAAAGGCAGAGGAGGCCTGGAATTACTTCAAGTCAAAGTTGCAGAAACTATCAGAAGCCTGCATCCCAAGAAAGAGGGGAAAAAATCATAGGCAGGAGTTGTAGACCAAGCTGGATGAGCAAGCATCTCAGAGAGGTGATTAAGAAAAAGCAGAAAGCCTACAAGGAGTGGAAGATGGGCAGGGATTAGCAAGGAAAGCTACCTTATTGAGGTCAGAACATGTAGGGATAAAGTGAGAAAGGCTAAAAGCCATGTAGAGTTGGACCTTGCAAAGGGAATTAAAACCAATAGTAAAAGGTTCTATAGCCATATAAATAAGAAGAAAACAAAGAAAAAGAAGTGGGACCGCTAAACACTGAGGATGGAATGGAGGTTAAGGATAATCTAGGCATGGCCCAATATCTAAATAAATACTTTGCCTCAGTCTTTAATAAGGCTAATGAGGAGCTTAGGGATAATGGAAGGATGACAAATGGGAATGAGGATATGGAGGTAGATATTACCACATCTGAGGTAGAAGCCAAACTCGAACAGCTTAATGGGACAAAATCAGAGGGCCCAGATAATCTTCATCCAAGAATATTAAAGGAACTGGCACATGAAATTGCAAGCCCATTAGCAAGAATTTTTAATGAATCAGTAAACTCAGGGTTGTACCGTACGACTGGAGAATTGCTAACATAGTTCCTATATTTTAAGAAAGGGGGGAAAAAAGTGATCCGAGTAACTATAGGCCTGTTAGTTTGACATCTGTAGTATGTAAGGTCTTGGAAAAATTTTTGAAGGAGAAAGTAGTTAAGGACATTGAGGTCAATGGTAATTGGGACAAATACAACATGGTTTTACAAAAGGTAGATTGTGCCAAACCAACCTGATCTCCTTCTTTGAGAAGGTAACAGATTTTTTTAGACAAAGGAAATGCAGTGGATCTAATTTACCTCGATTTCAGTAAGGCATTTGACACGGTTCCACATGGGGAATTATTAGTTAAATTGGAAAAGATGGGGATCAATATGAAAATTGAAAGGTGGATAAGGAACTGGTTAAAGGGGAGACTACAACGGGTCGTACTGAAAGGTGAACTGTCAGGCTGGAAGGAGGTTACTAAGTGGAGTTCCTCAGGGATCAGTTTTGGGACCAATCTTATTTAACCTTTTTATTACTGACCTTGGCACAAAAAGCGGAATGTGCTAATAAAGTTTGCGGATGACACAAAGCTGGGAGGTATTGCTACACAGAGAAGGACCGGGATATCATACAGGAAGATCTGGATGACCTTGTAAACTGGAGTAATAGTAATAGGATGAAATTTAATAGTGAAAAGTGCAAGGTCATGCATTTAGGGATTAATAACAAGAATTTTAGTTATAAATTGGGGACACATCAGTTGGAAGTAACAGAGGAGGAGAAGGACCTGGAGTATTGGTTGATCACAGGATGACTATGAGCCGCCAATGTGATATGGCCGTTAAAAAAGCTAATGCGGTTTTAGGATGCATCAGGCGAGGTATTTCCAGCAAAGATAAGGAGGTGTTAGTACCGTTATACAAGGCACTGGTGAGACCTCATCTGGAATACTGTGTGCAGTTCTGGTCTCCCATGTTTAAGAAGGATGAATTCAAACTGGAACAGGTTCAGAGACGGGCTACTAGAGGGAGACTGCTGGCGTGAGGAAAGTGGACGGTGAGAGCATGTACTAGAGAACCAGGCAGAGGAAAAGACAGCAGGAAGGAAATAGAGATCGAACATTGGTTGCGAGTTGAAAATGAAAAGCGGACACGCAGTGGTCACTGGAAGGTGAACGGCAGGAAGAAGAGAAGAGCAGCTAGTCGCTACAGGAGAGGGAAGAGTCAATGGACAGCACAAATATGAGTCCCAGATGATATGGGATGGGTTGTGAGGGATTGCAAGGACAATAGAATATCAGAGGACTTGCAAGCCAGAAGGCAACAGGAATAGACCGGGATCCCACCGTCACCACAAAAGGCGGTCCTACTGATGTGGGACTCCTTACTGAGAAGAAAGACGGTCTGTAACTAGAGCTGGATCTCTGGAAACGAAGTGTTGCTGTCTGCTGGAGTGCTAAGATACAGGACTGTGGACAGAGGCTTGAAAGTATCCTCAAGGAGTGGGAAAGAATCCACTGATGTCCTTTGGGAAACAATGATAAGCTAGATTCGCGTGGAATGTATCAAGGGAACTAGGTGTCAGACTGGGAGAGATGCGGCCCTGGAGGTTTTTCGCCTTCCTCTGCAGCATGGGGCATGGGTCACTTGCTGGAGGATTCTCTGCAGCTTGAGGTCTTCAAACCACGATTTGACGACTTCAGTAACTCAGACATAGGTTTGGGGTTTGTTACGGGAGTGGGTGAGTGAGATTCTGTGGCCTGCATTGTGCAGCAGATCAGACTAGATGATCATAATGGTTCCCTCTGACCTTAAAGTCTATGAGTCTAAAAGCAATCACCTGTTCCATCCAAATTGACCACATCTGCAAAATAATTACAAGCTCAAGTGATTGTGAGGCATGAAGCTTTGCCCTCATAAGGGCACTTTGTTTACCCTATAAACTCCCTAACTATGATTCTAAATTAGCTTAAACGTTGATAGAAAATTAGGTATATGTAACTGTTCTTCCAGGTGGAGTTGGCAGTCATAAGGCCAGGTTCAATATCTAGGGCAGCGGTTCTCAAACTGTGCCAGATGTTATAATTTATATCTCGGGAGATCAGAACTGAATACACAATTGCCCCATTTTTTTTTTTATTTTTACTGTGCACAGAATTTGAATAGCAGCAGCAAATCCATTGTTTCTGAATGGCATTATTCTAAGTACTCATTTTGGGCCATCTCCGAATGTCTTTATTCAAGTGTCTGCTGAGGCTCAGATCCACAAAGATATCTAGGCTCCCAACTTGCATGGAACTCAGTGGAAAAATTAGGAGCCTAAATACATCTGAGGATCTGGGCCTCAGTCTTTGTTTAGGCTAAACTCCCATGTACTTAAAGGGGAGTTTAGCCAGAATTTGGCCCGTTATTATTTTATATTTGTACAAATACAAATCCTTGAAAATATCACTGTTTGTGTACAAATAAATTATTCCGTGAATCTCTAAAAAGGATTCTCTCTGCTCCCCATTACCAGCTTGTTATGTACTGTTCAGAAATAGCTGCTGTCAAAAAGCTGTTTCACAAAATGAGCCTGAAATCTTTAATTCTGTGTATGGCATTTTGTAGACCAGGGGGGAAACCCTTTTGTTTTTAAGGATATGGAGGCGCTGGGAAATAACATAACTATTCATTTATTTATTTGATAACTGTAGGTGTTGCTGTTATTAGCAGTATATTAATATTAACCCTTTGAGATGGGTTTTGCTTGGTCCCACTGATAATTACTTCTGTGGAATTTGCTAGTCTCCAAATGACATGCCTCAGAATTTTTGCCTTCAGATTTATTGAGGACATTGTAACAATATTAGCTTTTCAAATCAATCCTAGAGAAATAGAAGGCACTGCTCACAGATTCTCTGGGGGCCTGATACTGTGTGGTGCTGCATCCCTCCTGTAAAATGCCTCCTGACTTCAGTGGGAGTTGAGGGCTCTCAGCACCACTCAAGAGGGATTCAGTACCTGGCAGGATCAGACTCCAAAAGAGAAGAGCCTTAAAGAAAAGACTGTAGTGAAAGATCAACTTGAGCAGTGGTAATGCATGTCTTTGAAAATAGTCTATGTTGTGAGAATGCATAATTGCTGTGGCTTTAAATGTGTTTTAGTAACTTCCTGTAAAATGCAATTGGTGATGAAATAAAATATGATTGTTCATATCTTTGCCTCCTCTGTTTCCACCGGAAATTCATGTTATATCTTTTTTTTCTTTAACAGTTTTCTATGTTAAAGTCTGTCAGTTTTTTGTCATCAAAGAATTTTATCAAAAGAATGCAAAAGGAGGAGCATATACACAGCTACTGTCTGGATATAAAAAGCAGCATCTCCTGCCTTCTTTTGCAATATTAGGTGGATAAAGTTGAACTAGCCTGACAGCATGGGTGATGCGTGGACTGTTGGCTCCCAGCCCTGCCCCTTCCACCAAAGCACTGCCTCTTCTGCACCTCTCCCCCACCACTGGAGCCCAGAGACCCCACCACAGCCACCGGCCCCCATCTCAGGCTAGCTCCCCTCCCCACCCCCAGCTCCGTAGCATCGGGAGGGCGATGTGACCCAACCCCTTCCGCAGAGGGAGACTGTACTCCAGCCAGTGCAGCGGGAAGCAGGAGGGAGGGGCTGGGGGCAAAGCATGGGTGGGGCCATGCCTTGCTGTTTGGGGAGGCACAACCTGCCCCAGCTTATGATACCTGCTGCCCATCCTTGACAGTCTGGATGTAAAACACACATATAAAACAATAAAATAGCAGTAGATATCTGCAAATAAATTGGCAATGTGGAGTCTCTGGTACTTAAAGCATACAGATAACGAGTCAGATCTTCAGTTGATGTAAATCAGTGTAATTTCATTGACTTCAATAAAGCTACACCCATCTATACTAGTGAAAGATCTGGCCCTGTGTATTTAATACCTGTAGAAATATGTTTGTAGAACATGATGATTTAAAAACACTCCCTGATAAGGGATATTATTGTGAATGTCGGAATTTGGAGATGTGCCTTGGAGGTGAGGGTTGAGAGTATCGCATAGCATGGCTGCGTGCTGCAGTTCACCAGTTATCCTCTCTAGTTTGCTTTGTTAAAGTTTTATTCTTTTTTCATTCATTTGGTTTGCTGTTTAATGAACCTCAAGATAGTTACGTGTCACAAGTGTTGAAAAAGAAGGAAATGCAGTGATTTTGAAGTTAACTTCTGTTTTTACGACTGAAAGCAGAGACAAAGGGAGGCACGAGAGAAGCACATGGAGCACCAGGCACAGAGGCTTTTGCATGTATTTGGTGAGCACAGTAGAAGCTTTACTAGCTTAAGAAGGAGGGAAAAAGCCAAAAATGAATGTGTTGCAACCTCCATCCAGTCTGCAATTGTCAGGCAATGTTGCAGAGAAGTGAAAAAAATATCAGAGATTTGAACTGTATTTAGCAGCCATCGGGGCAAAGAAAAAAAATGATAAAGTGAAATCATCAATCTTTTTGTATGTTATGGAGGAGAAAGCATTGGATATTTATAGCAACTTTATACTTGAAGAAGATGAAAGTATGAAGTTGAGCAAGATACTGACTAAACTTTAGATATGTTGCATGCCAGAAAAGAATGAAACATTTAAGAGATACACATTCTTTACATGCATGGAAAAAAACTGATGACACCATAGAGCAATATGTCACAAAATTAAGAAACTCAGTAAAACATGTGACTTTAGTGAGCTGACAGAGTCTCTCGTCAGAAATAACACATTGTCTTTAATGCTACAAATGAGTCTGAGAGAGACTTCTATGTGAAGGAGACTTACGTCAGAAAAAACTCTCTAAATATGCAGGGCAGCAGAAACTGTGAAACAACATGCCAAAGAGCTGAATTCACCAGAAAAGGTATCCATGTACTAAGTACAAAAGAATATAACCGGAATAGGTCAAATCAAAGAGTGGAACCACCTATGAAAACCATTGCTAGGGGAACGACTGGTTACACATGCTCATGTGGAAGCTGTGGATCATAGCATGGCCCCAAACAGTGTATTGCCTTTGGGATATTGCCATAAATGTGGGGGAAATAGTCATTTTGAAAAATGCTGCGGATCCCAAATGCAGAAAAGTCAAATGCATCCAGTTCCACAAGGCCTTATTAGAAGGTTGGTACTAACTTATTTATCTGACAATCAAAGGATTATTTAATAGTCACAGATTATTATTCTCTGTATCCAGAAATGTACACACTGCACAGTACTAATAATAAGTCAGTGATAGCTGACTTGAAGAGGATCTTCTCTAAAGATGGAATTCCAGATGAAGCCTTTAGCAATAATGGGCTGCAATTTTCCAGTGCAGATTTTAGGCAATTTGCCAGAGATTGGGATTTTCATCACAAAACATCAGGTTCAAATTATCCCCAATCAAATGTACTTTAGGAAATGTTTATACAAACAGTAAAGAATCTTATGAAAAAGACTTTTTGACAGTGGGGGTGATTTGTATAAAGTATTATTGGTTACCAAAGTACATCCCTGGAGAATGGCTTTTCTCTAGTTCTGTTGTTAATGGGAAGAAAGATCAAATCTGATTTACCAGTTACTGATGACCTGTTGAAATCTCATAACAGTGCAACCATAAAGAAGATAAAGGAAATCAGAAGTGGAAGAAGAAATATTATTTTGACAAAAGGGCCTGTGATATCCCATCTCTTAACCCAGGTGATCAGACCTGTAATACTTGGGGCCAAAAGGGTGCCATTAAAGAACAGCTGCATCCAAGGTTTTATGTAGTCCAGACAGACCAGATGGACACATTTTGACATAATTGAAGGGATGTACAGTTAATCCCAGAAAGTACCAACACATTGACAGCTGATGTGGACTCTGACATTTCCCGTGTGGCTGATCCTTTATCATCAACTCACAAAAGAGCAACTGTCAAGGAACAAGGGAACAACTCAGACTCTAATGAAAGGCTGATCCTCAGAAGATCAGAGTGGGAGATTAAACATCCTGGAAGACTCATAGAGACTTGCTAACCTGCCTGGAGAAGGAGTATTTGAGGAAAGTGAGTGGTAAAAACTCACTGGAGACTGAATGTGCTGGTAATCTGTCTTCTCTAGGTAGTTGACACACTGGGTTTATGGAAATGTACTAGATGGGTTTAGAATTTAAGGCTTGTGTTATTAGTTGTTAGCTGTTATATATTAGTTAATTTGTTTTTCTTTAACAGGGAATATAGAGATATGTTTGTAGAAATAATTTAGAGATGATCCCTCATAAGGGACAGTATTATGAACATAGGAATTTGGAGATGTGCCCTCAAGGCAGTGGTTGGGAACACCTCAGGGCAGTGTGCAGTTCATCAGAGATGCTTTCCAGTTTGTTTTAATAAAGTTCTGTTCCTTTATCATTCATTTGGTTTGTTGTTTAATGACCCCCAAGATTGTTATAATACTTAGATTAAACACTCAAGACTTTATCTCAAAACTAATTTTTATTTTATCGCCTTTTAATAATAGAGGTGTGTCAAAACTGGTCTGCTCTTAGCTCTGTTGAATAGGTCATACCAACCCAAATATCGACTTTATAACCTAATTTGTAAGAGATGCAAATGTTCTGAATGTGATTCAATAACTCTTTTCCTCTTTCAGGTACTACAGTAATATCCATTATTTAAAAAACCCACTTTTTCTTTGGTTCAGTTTTTTGAAAGCTATACATAAAGAGCCAATTTCTGCAGTTTCATCAAGCAAATGCCTTTTGATTTCAGTGGGAGTTTTGTATAAGTAAGTACCACAGAATTTGTCCCACAGATACAAAGCAGTTCTTGCATATTTTTATTTAAACTTCATTGTCATGGTTCTTGAGATACTCAGAACTGTGAATCATCTTGTTGCCCTCCGCCTCCAGCAAGGGGAAGTCTTGCTTGTGTTCGCTGGATGTTAGCTTCCTGACTGTGCCAGCCCTTCAGTCACTCAAGCATTCTCTGGGCTATGCCCGCCCTAGTTTAGCAGGTTAGCAATAGGTGCACCCAAGTCCCTTTGAAGTGTTCCCCTGCAATATCCAGCCCCTGACATTGATTACTCTCAGCAATTTTCAATCCTCTGCACCCAAAGATGCAATATACCCCAACTTACCAGTTGTACCTTAAACCACTGCTCCTGTAAACCAGACAGCGCTTGAAAGCACTTATAAAACAGAAGAAGATTTATTAAAGTAAGAAGAGTATCAGGGGGTAGCTATGTTTGTCTTGTGTCCACAAAAACAACAAGGAGTCCGGTGGCACCTTAAAGACTAACAGATTTATTTGGGCATAAGCTTTCATGGGCAAAAAACCCACTTCTTCAGATGCATGGAGTGGACAAATGAATCTGTTAGTCTTTAAGGTGCCACCGGACTCCTTGTTTTAAAGTAAGAATAAGGATTTAAGTAGAAATGAGAGAGTGGTAGAAAAAGTGGTTACAATATGAAACAAAATCATAAAATGTGAACCTGGGTCTTCACTTATTAATAGTTACTTTTCTTAGCTAATAAGCAGATTTCACCCCCCCAAAGTTTAGTCAGTTGCAGAGCTGGCCAGTTTCGGATGAGCCAGCATTCAAATGCTCCTGAAAGCACTCTTCTCTGCCAGGGGTTTTCCTCAATAAATGGGTACAGAGTGCTTTCCCCTACACTCTAGTTATCTCTATATGTACAGCACTGCAGTGGCGCATCTGGTGAAGACGCTTTATGTCAACGGGAGAGAGCTCTCCTGTCAGCATAAAAAAAACAATCTCCAAGAGCGGCCAAAGCTATGTCGGGGGGGAGAAGCTCTCCCCTTGGCATAGTGTTGTGGACATGAGTGCTTATGTCTCCGTAACTTATGTTGCTCAGGGGGGAGGCGTGGATTCCACCCCCACCCCCGCCCGAGTGACATAAATTTTGCTGACATAGGCTATAGTATAGACATTGCTTCTCTTAAAGTGAAGCAATCTTTTGTTTTTATTCATACCCAGAGTGATTTCCTGCCTCCTATTATGTTCATTTTCACCTCCAGGTGGTTCCAATCATTTGCAGTTGTTTTTGATCGTTTTCTATTGATTGTTCTGGGGCAGGGATGGGCAAACTTTTTGGCCTGAGGGCCGCATTGGGTTTCGGAAATTTTATGGAGGGCCAGTTAGAGGAGGCTGTGCCTCCCCAAACAGCCAGGCATGGCTCGGCTTCCGCCCCCTATCCATCTCCCCCGCACTTCTTGCCCCCAGGACTCCTGTCCCATCCAACCACCCCTTCTCCCTGTCCCTTGACCATCCCTGGAATACCTCCCCCTGACCAGGGCTGGCTCTACCATTTTGGCTGCCCCAAACAAAAAAAACAGCTCGGAGTGCTGTCCCCTGAACTGCTGAAGTGCAAAAAAAAAAAAAAAAATGCTTGGACTGCTGTGCCCAAACTGCTGAAGTGCAAAAAAAATAAAAAGCTGTCCAGACACTGCTGCCCTAAGAATGGACGGAATGCTGCCACTTAGCGTGTGCTGTCCCAGACACGGGCTTGCTCCGCTGGTGCCTGGAGCCAGTCTTGTCTCTGACTGCCCCCTGCCACCCCATCCAACCCCCCTCCTTCCTGACTGCCCCCCTGGACACCCTGCCCCCATTCAACCCCCCTGTTCCCCACCCTCTGACTGCCCTGACCCCTATCCACAGCTCTGCCCCCTGACCACCACCCTAAACTCCTCTGCCCTCTATTCAACCCCCCTTGCTCCCTGCCCTTTTACTGCACTGCCTGGAGGACCGGTGGCTGGCGGTGCTACAGCTGTGCTGCCCAGAGCACCAGGACATGCAGCCGTGCTGCGCCGCCCGGCTGGAGCCAACCATGCAGCACAGAGCACCAAGTCAGGCTGGGCTCTGCAGCTGCACTGCCTTAGGAGCTCCCAGTCCTGCCGCCCAGAGCATGGTGCAGTGAGCTGAGACTGCGGGGGAAGGGCCAGGAGCTAGCCTCCCTGGCCAGGAGCTCAGGGGCTGGGCAGGAGGCTCCCGCAGGCCACATGCAGCCCGTGGGCTGTAGTTTGCCCACCTCTGTTCTGGGGTGTGGCAAGGGTAGACAATAGAACCTTGCATTACCTCGATGGCTGACTAAGGAGGGGTGATAACTCTCTCTTGCTTAAATGGGTCAGCATATTACCCCTGGTGACTAATTTTTGTTCAAAGTCCATAAAGCCTATTTTCCATATAAATACATTATTCCATAAATATTACCTGTACATACATATTGCAATGAGAATATGAGTCTTGACAGATTAGGAGCTTTCTTTAGATACCTTACATACTACTTTTTAATGAATAAGGCATGTAAGACGCATCTTTGGTGTAGTGAGTTTGTCAGGTCTGAGGTGAGAAAAAAGGGTCTATGTGTCACATTCATCTATTTCTCTTTCTGTATTTTCCTGCTTCTTGTATGTTTGCACATAAGTAACTCACCAATTTGGGATGAGGAACTATTTGTGCACAGTGCTAGAAATAAAACTGTATCCTCTTGACTTTTTATGTTTGTGTGTGTTTAACAAAGATAGCAATGCTGCTGTGCACGAAACCTTTTATCTTGCCTCTACAGAAAGAAGCTAGATGTGATTCAGATGGCAGGCCCATTAGCTATTAAAACCTATAAATAATTGGTAGAGCAACTCCTTAGAGTTGTTTCTTTCTCCTTTTATTACAAGTTTTTAATGCTTTGTCACTTCTAGAAGATGATTAGTACAGCTACTAATCAGCTAAGGAGCACATATCATAACCAGTATGTCTTCGAGTCATGAGGCCACAGGGCCAGCCTCTGAATTTTCTTGGCAGCTACTTTGATTGATTTTTTTTTTTTTTGCATTATCAGCACAACACAAAAATTATTCTTCTCCAAGCTATTAATGCAGATGGCTAAGCATTAATGGAGCATGTTGTTATGTATGATGGTAATGTTGACAGAAGAATGGTCTGTCTTATTCAGTACCTCCAGGCTACTCCAGCATATCCAAATCAGTGTGTGAAAGGTATATTTGTATACAATAGAGTTTGATTTTCACAGAGTAATGCCCAGATGCTAGCAGAGAGATGTTGAAGAAGAAGAAATGAGGGAAAATAACACTTTATCTTTGTTTTTCTCTAGGTCCTGAACAAGATACTATTTTTATTCTAGTCACTTCCTACCACGAAATTTCTGAAGCAAGAGGTCAAGTAAGACAAGCTGCTTTCCTCTCCTTCTTGCCCGTTTCCTCTGTGAAGGCTCCCTCAACCTGGTGATTACAAATAAAACCTTACTTTGGACTATTATCAGTTTTGGAGCCACTCTCATCAAAAAAAAGAACTTTCATATGAAAGGCAGCAGACTGTTGTGACCCTGCTAAATGACTGTGTTCATCGGGGGGGCAGAGACACTCTGGAAATAATGATTTGCATGGAGATCAACATTCTCATTTTTTTTCTTCAAGAGTATGACACAGTAGAAATGTATCACCAATGAAATACGAGCACAGGCACTTAAAAGAACTCATAGACCTCCTGAGTGCTATATTATACTCCAGACAACAGTATTATCTGTCAGCTTGGATACCATAGAACTGTGTAGTGCCGGGGTCTCCAAAGTAAGTGAAGTGTGGGGAAAATGACCTGTGAACTGAATCTGAACTTCCTTAAGGAATTGGAACAAGAGACAGTTTTACAGGTCCTGTACCGTGACCAGATGGTGAGAAAAGTGGATGAGGAAAGGATAAGGTATTTGCCTTTTTTGTACTATGCCACCATTTCTCTTTGCTTTCCTCTCAAATCTTATTCCTTCTCTTGTCTGCTGTTAACTAGTATCTTTTTTCCAGTTGGGAGAACTAAGAGGTATCCAGTGTGTCATGGCTTTAACATGCTAGTGCAGGGGTTCTCAAACTGGGGGTCGCGAGGTTATTACATGGGGGGGGTTGCGAGGTTATTACATGGGGGGAGGTCGTGAGCTGTCACCCTCCACCCCAAACCCTGCTTTGCCGCCAGCATTTATAACGGTGTTAAATATATAAAAAAGTGTTTTTAATGCATAAGAGGGGTCACAATCAGAGGCTTGCTTTGTGAAAGGGGTCACCAGTACAAAAGTTTGAGAACCCCTGTGCTAGTGGCTCACTATCCATTAGAGCTGAACAAATACCATGCATTGAATAAACTGCTGAATGAATTTAGTTTCTAGAATTCCTAAAAAAAAATCAGGCTATCATAAGGGTTACTCCCTCAGTGAAGAGTTTATAGTTAATTCTCTCTCATCACATTCACAGGTGCACATGCATTGTCCCAGTTATAAAAAATGAGTTCAGGTCTTTGACTGATTTATGTCAATTCATCTGTTCCAGGATTCTCACAAGGGGTTTTGGGAACCTCTTCCCAATGCTGAGTGAAGCAGTGTCTCATCCCATATAAATGTTATGCCAAGTGCAATGCATTTACTAGTGTGCAATTTCCTGTCATCACCAGAGGGTTTTATTGGCTGAATGAAGAGTTTAAATTTAATTCTCTCCCAGCACCTTCACACAGATACTTGATTTATAAAGGGTGAGGTTAAATCTTTGTCTGGCTTATTTTGTTTCCTGTATACTAGGGCTCCGACAAGGGTTTTTTTGGAACCTTGCAACCTACTTTGTCAAGCAATAACCCATCTTATAAAAAACATACCATTTGGGTTGCTAATATTTACACTTGCAAGTTTAAAATTCTCTGTGTTTGCACAGTTGAATGTAAGGCCCTACAGCTTGTTTTCGGCAAGTATTTGCATGATTAAAACTTAAATGTCTGTGGAAAGCAAATGCTAATAGGTTGTCAGCAAAGCTGAAATAAATTCATTTTTAAATTTGAGCAACTACAGTAACTTTTTTGGTATTTACTCAGTTCAACTTTGTATAGTCAGAATAGTCTCCTGCAGAAGCGTTATGATGTAACCAAATAGTGCAGGGAACAGGATTCTTAATGTTACTGATTCCTGTCAGAGAAACACTGAACTAAGGTTATGTCAGGTAAGTGAAAGCAACAATTTTCAATTTTTTTGGTTTAAAATGTATTTTCTTTTGTAATTTTAAGTCTACACACAATTCAGTTAAATTCACCTTTAGCTGATTCCTGTATTTGATGAAGATGTTTTTGCAATTCTCACTCATGAATCAAATTTGCAAAGGGAACCAAATCTAACTTCTGTTTGCATGTGCACAGCTTTGAACACATGATCACTTGCATACATACTTTTTGGCTCCCTGTTACGTGTGCATAATTTGCATGTGCAGAACACCATTTGTACTAGATTAGAACTCCATTTATGGACATGAGTGGGGTTTCGTGTACAAGTGCTAATACAAAAAAGTACCGTATGCAAGTGATTTCAGGCAACGTAAAAATAGAGACCACAATTTCAAGATATGACCCATAGAATATTATCACTATTGGATACAAACATTATCAGCTTGTGATTGTACGTATTTTTATTTGCTTCGTGGGGACAGAAAATTGAAAATGCAGTTGCAGCAGCTTCAGTGGAAGGGGACAAACAGTGTAAGCCATGAATACCAGGAAAGATCCTGCGCTCGCTGTCAGAAATCCTTGGGCCTGGTGATGAATAGAGGTGCAGTGTGCAATGGATGCAGTCATCGTGTGTGCTCTGAGTGCCGTGTCTGCCTGAATCCGTACCTGTGGAAATGCACCATCTGTTATGCTCATGGGTGAGAAATATGACTAGTCTTGTTAAGCCATCTCTGTTATTTGTGGTGTTGTAAGTAATAGAGAAGCAAATAAAATGTCCAAATTGTTGTTATGAAGATAGCATTGAGAAGAGTTGAAAGCCTGGGGTGAAATCCTCACCCCACTGAAGTTGATGGGAATTTTGCCATTGAGTTCAGTGGAGCCGAAATTTCATCCCTTTTTTTTTAGCAAAATGGAAAGGTCACAGAGACTCAAAGATGCATCACTAATTCCTGAGGCTGTGATAGTGTTAGATCTCAAAGTAGGGCAGGATTTTGTATATTCGGTTCTTGCATAGAAATTATCTGAAGAAAACTCAGTTACTGCAGTAAGTGACTCTGTGATTCCCACAGATGGTTCTCTTCCCTCTGAGTGAGAACTGAACCAGTGCATTCCTGCAGGGTATTGGGCAGGGGTGAAAGTAACTGAAAGGACTTACTGGTACACCGGAGTCCTGAATAGAGGCGTGGCCTCAATTGGAAGAGGCAGGGCCTTTAAATGTTTAAAGGCCCTGGGGCTCCAGCTGTGGCTGGAAGCCTCAGGGCCTTTAAATCACCCCGGAGCTACCTGCTGCAGAGGCGGCTGGGAGCCCCAGGGCTGTGGGGCAAAATAAAGGGCACGGGGCTCCGGCCATTGTGGAGCTCTAGGCCCTTTAAAGCGCTGCTTGAGCCCCGCTGCTGGACCTCCAGCGATGATTTAAAGGGCCCAGGGCTACCCACAGTGGCAGGAGCCCCGGGCCTTTTACGTTCCCGTCCGAGCCCAGCAGCTGGGCTCTGATTTAAAGGGCCTCGTGCTCCTGCTGCTCCAGGGAGCCCTGGGCTCTTTAAAGTGCTGCCTGTGGTTGGGTCATTACACTAATTGAATCTATTTCCCCATGTTAAGTTCTCCTCAGACCTTCTATGGGTCATCTCAGTTATCACTTAAAAAGGTTTTTTTTCTCCTGCTGATGATAGCTCACCTCAATTGATTAGACTCTTCTTGTTGGTATGCATACTTCCACCTTCTCATGTTCTCTGTATGT